>NW_023998685.1:0-1075 GCF_014805625.2 Glossina fuscipes
CTGCCCAACAGATCCACGCCGGAGCGACAGAACTGCGATAACAGTTCGGCGAACCCCCCTTACTATTCTATTTATTATTATCCTTATTACCCCCTTTTTTTTTTTCATATATTTTCTTTGTAAGCATTACCCAATACAATTACAGCAAAAGGAAACCTGGCGGATTCTCCCGTTCCTTCCATGACATCCAACGAACTAAAATTGACTTGATGCCAAGCATCACTTCGTGTAGCGAAGCCGTCTTACATTAAAGCAACTAATTAAATCTATCACGCGACGAAATAGATTTATTTGTAACACAAGTTAAATTCGTCTTGACTCTGTGCTATTGTCGTTATGTATATGTTTCGCGTTGAAAAAAAAAACAAATTATTCGGAGAGGACCATTCAAAAAAAACTGTTTACTTTAAAAATTATTTTAATTGATTCTCGGCTGGGTTGTTCGTCAAAATAGGACAATTGCAGAGTGCATCGTATGCCTCCCCCTTTTTTTTTTTTCCGTAGCATTTGTTACATTCACTGTATATCAATCCTTGCTAGGTTTCCTAACCTTATATGGCCCTAGTCATTTGATTTAATATCGAAGAATCGTTCCATTCCGTCATCACTACCTTTGAAGCCACTTCTCTGTTACACTGCTACTAATTGAGCAATTGTCTAGCGCGGAACCACCGCTCGAATATAACAAGAAAACTTATACGATTTGCCTTATCCAAAGCGGGACTTGCTTGGCTTTGCTTTGCTTCTAAGCAAAATCTGAAGAAAAATTGATCATTCTCCTTGGTGGTGACTATCTACATGGATGCCTGTTGTCAATATAAGTCCAACCCTTCCCTTTATTTGCGAGTCCCTATCACTAAGCATATGGTCTTAATTCTAGATCCTTTGTAAATATTTTTGGAATTGAAGACTTCCTCATCAGACAAACTTAGCAGGTTCGGCTGTTAAAAGGAGGACAGACACATAGCTTTGAAAGGCGTTGGCATTTCCATTCCAAGTTGTAATTTGGAAGTCTTAAGGGGATCATAAAAAGGTAGACCATAACCTGGATGTTTGCACACATTGAAATACCTCG
>NW_023998499.1:0-8253 GCF_014805625.2 Glossina fuscipes
TTTTGCTTTTATACACTGAACTGATTGCTTCCAATTAAGATAGTATAGGAGACAATTAAATGATAAGATGTCGATAGATTTTGTTGAAAATAGAAAATTTGAATTTCTTAGGAACGTTAGGCGTCTCTCTTGGCAATAAAAATAGCAGAACGGCAACCCGTATTCTCTGCATTTCATACTATCGACCAAATGGATGCAGAATCTTCATTTATTGATGCCAAGCACTCAATACAATTCGTTGTTGAGGCGACTTCGCTGGCAGCAGTTTGTCATCCAAACGGCACGGCTTAGAGGAATGAGCGCGCGATAAAAAGGTGATTAATTATAAAAGGTAAGAGAATTTATACACATAAATAAAAAAAAAAAGCCTGAAGTAGATAAACAAATGTGAAAGAAAAATGTTTTCATTCATCATTTAAAAGGTGGAATTTCACAGTAGTAGAAAATTGCCACGAACAATTATTAAAATTAGAAAGTTTCTATGATAAAAATGATAAGTATGTGTGGTTGAAAATTTACCATTTCCTTTAAATGGCATTCGCCATTGTTTTTTTTTTTTTCATACATACATATACATACATGTACATACATTAGTACTATATCATATGCATATATATGATATATAATAAATACATACAGATATTTATTTATGTACATAATATAAAAAAAGCGGCGAGATTATTAATATTATGGCGGCAAACGTATTTGTTGTTAGTCGAATTGAATGACCTCATTTGGCCAGCTGACAGGCTTGAGTTGTTGTGTTTCTTTCTAATTAACATCGACGATGCAATAAAATGAAAGATCATTTGATGCATTGGATGTTATTAGAAATATTGAAATTTTGTTTTCATTTAGGAGAATATAAAATAAATGCAAATGAATATAAAAATTCAAAAAAAAAAAAAAATAAAATAAAACAATAGACAGTGTGTAACGTACGCATATGTACGTGTAGGGGTTTACGCGGGTCGGCTTTATCCCTACTTTTCACAAAAAGATAAGCATTATTCACAATAACGGGATTCCTTTAATTAAAATCTCTTTTCATAATTTTCTCTCTAAATAGTGCTACAAGTCCTAACTCCATCTTTTTAGCAAACATCAGGGTAGGCTTTGACAATGAAGTTATCTTCAAGAAGAAAAAGGAAAAAAAGATTAACGAAAATAGTCATAGTAATCAGAGTGTTACTTAATAAAGAAAAAATGAGGAAAATTTTGTGAAAGGTTGACATTAAAACTCAACCACAAGTGAAAATACATTTTTGAAAATTAAAACTGAAGCAAAGACGCCATCATTAAAGCTGGAAATTAACAGTCAAATTCAACTAAATAAACGTCTTACCGAAAATAGCCGGAAAATCTTGGTCTTACTAAGAATGTATTATTAAATATTTCTTATGTTAAAACTTAAACCTAAAGCACATTATAACTAAAATCAGTGAGTTTCTAAAAACTGGAATATATATGGGTACATAAGAAGAACAACCTGCGGATAAAATGGTGTGACATTTTTTGTCGAACTTTAAAAAATAGACCGATTTTTTTTTTTTTTTTTTTGTTACAAAAAGTTATAAAGAAAAGTAGAAGAGAAGGTTTTTAATCGATTAAAAACTTAGCTGTTACCAGGAAAACAATTTGACTGTATTCACGTGAATACATTGCTCATTTTCTTTTCTATGTGTCCACCCACAAACGCGCCGGCTACGGCGTAATTTAAAATGGACGAAAGGGGAGCATCCAACATTCCAATACAAAAGCACCAAATCGATTCCTAATAATACCCGACAAACATTTCACCAATCCCGCGATAATTGAATCATGAAATTCCCTTTTTTTTGCAGCGCTGGGCACGAGCGCAGAAATTTCATTTAAAAAGGAAATGTGCGACAAAGCGGAAAGAAGTTGGTAAATTTTTTCTTTCTTTTTTAGTAATACTTATTTGTTTTTTTTTCAGAGCTAAGAAAGGATTTGCGACGAGATGCCCGTCAAGAAGAATTTAATTTGCGCCGCCAAGTCGCAAGTCAAAAAGCGCCGAAATGTGGAGCTCCAAGAGAGCTCCCAAAACACGATTTACGCCACCAAATAGAGCGTTTGAGGCGGCGTAGGGCTGAAACTTCCCAACGGCCCAAACGGACCAAAAATCGGAAACGGCCGAAAAATCAGAAAAGGATCAAGGATCAGAAACGGACCAAGGATCAGATATATATATATAAAATGTGGTTACGAACATCTCCACGTAACAAACGCAAATGGAACGATTATGTTTGGTTGTGGCCGAATCTTTTGTATACAGCACATTTTAAAAGCATAAAAAAGGAAAAATAAAATGCCCTTGTTCTATTACATTAGCCATAACCAATTTTTCTCATTTTTCTACAAGTTCTGTAGCAGGGCGGTAATTTTTATTACTTTACCCATTACAGGGTATAAGTAAAGAGCAATAAACTACTTTTTTTGGCTCTTAAAAACTAAGATGTTTCTCATTCACATGGTAAAGTACGCCTGTCTTTCAAATGATCTGGCTAGCCACTTTTTCCACTCTTGCTACTAAATTTGAAGCCGATAGATGCATTCTTATGGCCAGGAGAATGTTTACCACAGATGTTAAACGTACCCGAACGAACAGATTGACATCCTCGCATCGATTCTGATGCAATCGAAAAGATAAACACTTTGTTGGGTCTCTCATGTTTCCTTCTGGGTATTGCAAACATTTTACCAAAATGATTATGCCCCTATGCTTCGGTGCTAAGTATAAAAACAAAAAATAAACTATTAAAGAAAAGTATCACTTATACTGTCGGCATTACAATTACATTTGGAATTGTTTGAAATTTTTTTTGTTAAATCAACCATATATAAATAATTAAAGAGGAATCCATTCGATTAGTTGGTGACTTATACGCTTAAGCCATCAAATAGGTAAAATCCTTCGTAAAACTTTTGGCAATCGGGCAAGCAATCCTCATTGCAACTGCGAACAAGTTAAAAGTTTTTTCTGACAGCAAATCTGCTCTGATGTCAATCAAAAATAATGATCCATACATCACGTATACTTTTGATGTCTGTGACTTTTTAAAAGACGCACAGTGGCAGATTTTTATGCAAGTGAGGCATAGTTTGATGGCACGGTTACATCCAAGAAGAGCAAGCAAGGGAGAACTGTGAAAAGAGGAAAAGTCCATACACCGTCTGTATGATTTGAACATATTATTTTTTTTTCTTGCTTGCTTCTGAAGTTCTGAACAGATTTGGCGTAGTACTTTGTCAAGTTAAGGTCAAAGGAAGAGAAAGGAGAAAACGGCCATTCATAGTGAAATACACAATAATGTACAGGTTGTGATGCTTTGTGTGCTAAATTGAGTTGAGATTTTTAGTTTTGTGCAGAAAAAAGAGGAGAAACTAGTTTTGGTCCTCATAGAGGAAGTTGTAAAGAAATTGACGATCGCTTAAAAACCAACGCGTTAGGGGGAGCGTTACAGAACTTAGGGGTTATTGTTCTTAGTATCGGACAAAATGCGCAAAGTGTTATTAGTAAAGAGAATTATTAAAGAAAATTAGAATTAGAGAATTATTAAAGAAAATTAGAAAAAGAACAAAAGCAAAAAAAAAAACCAAAACGAAGAGATGTTTCTAAACACGTATTAACAAAATAAAAAGAAAAAAAAGAAAAAGGATGAAAAAGTAATTTTATGTTTATTTATTTTTGGTGGAAGTTAATAGGCGTCTGCTTGAGTGCATTGGGAAACAAAAAATAAGTGGGAAAGAAAAAAATAAGGAAAACCTGCCAAAACAAAAGGAAAAAGTAAATGACCAAAGTTGTGGTACCGTCTCATTTACACCGTGCGCCATAATATACTTTATAGTAAATGACTCTCAACGCAATGCAATTTTTGCCCTACGGCAGTCAGCAAGCCGAGCAGTCATCTTCATCTCTGTGTCTTTCATCGTAAGATAAGTCATTGTTTAAATTTTTAATTCTTATTTTCCTGTTTTTGTTTCCTTGTAATTATGGTCATATATATAAATATATAAGAGAAAATAAAAAAAGAAAATCGGAAAGAGAAAAAAATACAATAATATGATAAACACTCCATAACGCACATAATGTAAATATAAACAAGAAAAAAAAGGAAAAGGAATGATGCGTAGGTAAGCATTATAAGTGGTGAAGCGGAGTATGGGTGAGTGTGCGTGCGGGTGAGGTAAGGGCGCAGGGAATATGTACTGACGGACTGGGAGTGGACCAACGAACAGAGAGCAGTACAGACAACGGGCATCACAGAAGGGACTTAATCGTGTGCCACGTTGCACCGTACGACTAGGCCAGTCGTAGGAATTTCGTAAGGCTCTACCTCGAAGGAGCTAGGCCAATGCCAACTTCAGCAGTTCTAATAAAAGCAGTTAGCTCCTTAAGATGATCGCGAGCACGGTAGACATATCACATCCACATATATCAGACGACACCTCTTCGACTATTTTTAAATAAGCTTTGCCGTAGATATGATTGCATAGGAGTCTGTTGAGCACCTTAATCTCCCATATCTTACTATATCCCAATATTTGTCTTGCATGATGTTATTTCAAATTTGACTGAAGCCGTCTTTGGGAGGGAATATGTTTGAGAGCGTTACTCCATCGAGCCGAGCTTCACGAGCATGAAGAATAGTATTTTCAAACCCACAAAGAGACTTAGTATCCAGACCAGTTGGGGTATAGCTATATCAAAATTACTTAGCATATTGCGTATTGATGCTCACGTAATGGACCTAAATTTTAAAAGATTGGTTATGGTTCTTTAATTTGGGCTTTTGTCACCTCCATTGATAGATCTACAGAGGTTCGCGCTTTTTAATCTTAAGTTAACACATTTTTGTTACCAAAATTTTTTTTAAATTTTGCCGTCTTTTCTGCTTATTGAAGAGGCAAATTTTTATAAACCTTAGGACGTCTTCTTTGCCATCATCATATGGTAACCAAGTTTACGAGTAGACGACGCTTAATACACAGTATGATATATTCATTTAAACTATGAGTGTGTGTTCTTTCGACTGTGAGCACTCCAACAAGAAATGGGCAAATATTATATATACAACGGTAATCTTAACCATTTTTGTTACAAACTTAATTAAAACCACTAACAACAACACGAAAGGAACTTTCGTAATTGAAAGCAAAGAGGGATGCAGAACCTTGAACTTCCTCAAATGTTGTGTGCCTTGCGAGGTTGCATTCTTTTCGGCTAAATTCTGGTTTAAGATTTTATCATTTGTAATGTATGCCTATATAAATGTAGGGATACTTACTTAACCTAGCGGAAGGTCACTAACCGGTTTTCTTCTAATAATTCGTTGTCTTTGTTCAAATTTTTGATAGCTGAACTAAAAGAGAAAAATTATGGAAAGACGAAATAAGATCCAAAGCCTTTGTATGTAATATAGGAGTGAGTTTGTTCTATGCAGCTGGCTCACTTGATAACAAAAATGCTCAACAAGGCATTGAAAAATGAAGCAAAGCAAGAGCAACATATTTTAATAACATTCTACGTACGTTATACTATTCTAGTGGTGGTGTGTTATAGCTAATTGCAGTACTGCCACTGGATTAAGCGAATGAGCATTCAATGAGACGCACTGCGAAGCTCGTTCAGTTGTAGAACGAACAGTTGGTATTTTAAAGGTAAGATCGAAAGTTTTAGACAATGGAGTAGAAGAAAATCGGACGTCCCCTTTACCTTCTTGTTCGAACCGCCTTGGAGGTGACATCAGCATCAAATCCGTGTTCATCCGTTGAGATTCCACGCGATAGATACCGGATTAGAGATATTTTGACGGAAGACCGTCCGTTCCGTCTGATTAATAGTCTGATGACTATTAACGACAAGTAATTAATTTTAATTTTCTTTTAGCCGAGAGGTGTTTACCTAATTATTTGAGCGAGGTATTTTATTTGGTGATATAAATTAATATATAAGGAAGTTGGATTACCTAAATAAGAACTAGTAAGACTTTTATTTAAAGGAGGAATAAAAATACCGGAGGTGAGAAAGCCTGGGTGAGCCGTTGAGACTACCACAGCTTTAATTCGATTTGGATAAAATTTCTCACTAGTGGGAAAAATTAACGATACTACCGTGTCGCCCGAGCAGGAATTTTATTTCTTTCGTAGGCAGAAGAAAACGATCGTAAAGACTGTTCAACGAAGCGGAGAAGATTTGGTATACATCTAACGATCAATGAAAGATAGGGAAATTATTTACATGAACAAAGTGCTTAAATAACGTAACATTTAAACGAGAAAAAGCCAGAACCAAAACCTCACTACTTTTGCGAGGTTAAAAGTGCTTGCAATTGCTCTACAATAACAATGCTGGCAGGGACGTCTACCATTAGGGAAGCATTGTGAGCAAAGAAAGGCAAGATCTTCGTATACAAGCAATTTCCGAAGCGAAAGAAGATGCAACGACAACAAATACACGTGTAAGGCACCGGTCATAGTACCCTTATGTGTTTCTATTTGAAAGGTTACATAAAAATAAAAAACAACAAGCAAGCAAATTATATTCGGTTGCACAAAAGACGCGGAAAACAAGAGTGTTCTTCTGGGTATATAGACGTGTAGACGTTGTATTCAAGCTATTGCGCAAATTTATGGCCAATATCTTCTTTTTTGCGAAAAGGACAATGTGGACGACAGATACTATCTTGTATATTCTTCAAATGAAAAGAGAAAGGGTAATATTTCCTGTCTACCCGTAATTTACCTCACCATTTATGTAGACAATAAATTTAGTTTGCGTTCTTTTTTATTGTTATCGACCAAATTACCGTTACTACTATCCAGAATTGAAAGCTCAATTTTACCGGCTTCCAGTGTTCATCAGAAAGGAAAGGGTAAACAAAGAATGCATACGTATTGAATGTTCGGATATATTCTTGACACCAGTCACTTCACGATCAAGCACAACTATAACGTCAGTCACCTGAACACCTTCGAAATACTTGAACCAGGTGTCACTACATCTTCAATCAATTTGGGTATCACCCAAACAGAGCTCATTTAACTTTTAGTAACGCACGATTTCGCCTCTTTACGATGGACAACCATTGGAATGTTTTCCTTTACAGCGACAATGGTCGCAATCAGTAGGGCTGTGTACAGAATTCCGCACATGTGTTTTGCCGATAAATTAGGTTCTTTCATATAATCTACTACAAAGTCGAGTCGTAACCGTAAATCTGTTAAAGTGGTGGAAATTAGGACCGTAAATTTGTTAAACGGTCGAAACTGGTAGGTTAATTTGTATAATCAAAATATATTTCCACATCAAATATATGAAATATTTTTAATTAAACTTAATTTAATTCCATCTTAATTCCATCCACTACATTACATTATATGTACATAATGTGTAAAATCACTCACAAATTAAACTTTAAAACCTAACTTAACCTCGGTGTTTACAATGGTGTTCTACTTTTTCAAACATTGACGTTCCCATTTTACAATCATTTAAGCCGCCTCCCTTTGAGAAATGAATTTACCGACAATGCATTTGTTCAACCCTCCGAGAAATGAGGTTATTGTAAAAGGTAAGTTTATCGTTTATCATTGGATTTGGAAATCTAAAGGAAAAAAATGTTGCTCATCAGAGTTGTACTCTTCAATTCCAAATGAATTGCGATGCGGATGCAGACCGGTAGGAGACAATGATCGAAAAGTAATACGGCAAATCGGAGCAACTAATTTTCGAAGCAGAAAACGTATGTTACCATGAAAACGTGGTCTATTGATAACGTAACGCTAAGTGAAATAAATACAAGTTAATTGATCCTCATTACAAATAGAATATTACGGTTAAGGATTTAAAATTATTAGTAAAGGATGCATTTTTGCACGAAAAAGCGACTTCCAATAACCACCGTTGGAGTTAACGATCAAGGTTAAAACTAAGATGACACAGATAAAAACATGTTTAAAAGAGCTTCGAACAGTGCCGGCGATACAAAGCTGCGACAGTAACTACGCATTTGACTTGTAGGATACCACGTCCTACGACAGCAATATCAGCAGCTTTTTCCTTTATTACGTACTCTGGTTCATTATATTGTTAGCCCAATTTATCGGCATTCTCGTCGATTTTAACACCTGGCGTTAGTTGTATTAGACCTGGAAAACAAAACAGTCTGCGGATTGGCAAACAATGCCCGCTACAAAATCGTTATCAATTCCATCGATGGCTACTTTGCG
>NW_023998500.1:0-21066 GCF_014805625.2 Glossina fuscipes
AATACTTACCGCTTCGTTTATCTTCTTTTTGTTGATTGCACCATCGCAATTTATTTAACCTACGCTCGGAAACATGGCAAGCAGAAGTGCGCGTAAATTCCCTTCTCTACAGAAGGGATCACATTTTCATCATTGGTCATGCAAACCGAATTCCGAAACATGTACAACGAGGCATTTCTAAAGAGGATCTTTAAAGTTTTGTCAAATCCATTGCCAAATGTAATTTCTTAGACCTTCAGTGCTTGGTATTCCATTAGGTTAATGAAATTGTGAAAGCATAGTTTTCGTACCTTAAGCTGACAATCGTCCTGATTTTGCTTTTCTAACTAAAATAGTTTCAACAAAGTTATGTTATAATCTAAGGAAATAGACTTCGCCGTAGCTATTCGGTTTCTTGTCCAAGTTGTAATCTATGCATGAGCGTGGAACACTCTCTGTCAGAGCTTTCGAATTGGTTTAATTCCTTTCGTTGTTGCTTAACCGGTATTCTACAAACTCGAACACGTAGAACTTCCCCATTCGTAGCTTAGTTATCTAATCTCGAGTATAGTAAATCATCCCCATATAGTATGAAAGTAAAAGTAAGGGTTTGCGTTGTATAACGAATATATACGTTATGATCCGTCCTTACATCCTTGTCAGATTTTCTCACAAAATTCTATCATTATGAATGTGGACTTGCCATAATTGTAACCTCCTTTCAGAACAACCTTACTTCATAATATACATACTTTCTGTTTAACGAGTATGCGAGTATATCACTAAAGAAGTCGACACACATAACTGATTAATTATAACGTGCAACTAAGTATAAGGATAGTAGTGTTTGTTATTGGATCTTTTGTTAAGCTCGAGATTTGAAATCATTGATCTGCTTTGTGTATCTATGTGAGCTATCACTGCCTAAAAACCTTTCTGGGATATCTACTGTATTTAGTAGAAAAGATTCAAGGCATAAACTAGCGTTGACGTCCTTTGCAAGTTCGCTGCTGCAAAAGTTTTTATAATGAATTTCCGTTAAGAGAATGCGTCTTTTTATGAAAAGGCAGTTGGTGTGCATTATTGTCAACGCACAACCTTGACCTGACACTTCATTTTAGCTCGCTTCGAATCGATTTTTGCAAAGCATTTATGTTTTTTTACGTTGTTTATACGATTTTTATTTTTGTTTGGTGTGGAAGTAAACTCATTGTTGATGACTGACTGTTGGTGGCATTAGATGAAACCAGTGTAGGCCCACATAAACACTAAGCCCACGCATTTGCAATTTTCCGTTTTTTTTTTTTATATTTTTTTGTTTTGTTTCTTCTAACGCCTTGAACGCGTTTTATTGGCTGGCATTTGTTCAACGGCAGAGTGAACAGCATTAGCCACGGAAACAAGATCGTGGTGCTAAGGTTGAGCTCTCTAGAGCTGCTGTTGTACACAATCGCAAGTCAAGAATCGATTATTTAGCAGCGACAACAGTTGCTTCTGTAAACGTTGGTTAGTTTCTGTCTTTCGTTTGGCCGTTCTTGCTGATCATTTTTGTATATATTTTTTCGTATTTTTCTTTTTTTTCGTTTAAGTCGATTTGACAAAACATTAAAATATGAGAATTATTATTATTTGTCGTACATTTTGTTGCAGTTAGAGCTAAAGTGCTTACTATTGTTCTCCAAGTCATTATTGCTGTTACGCTTGTTGCTGCAGTTCTTGTTGCTGATGTTGTGATATTAGCGTTATAAATAAACGCGGTTTTATTAAGACACAAATGCGATTTACAATATAAACTCGAGTATTACAATACAACGACACTTAGTTTGCGTGAATGTTCACCGATCGAGACAACAATGCAATGCAACGCAATGCCAGTTAAGTTATTGACACATTTGTTTAGGTTGGGTGCTATAAAGGCTCTCAAGACGAAGAGAGGAAATATAGAAACATAAATAAACAAATAGCTTTTAAATCAGTCTCAGCTAAAGACAGTCATGACAAAACATATGTTTCCTCCTCATCCGTTTAGGCGATGAGTTGGCCATCATATGTGTTTCGCTAGTGGTAGTACGTGATAAAGAAATTTTTGCTAAATGCTTACCTAGCAACTCTTAGGATATGTATCTTGTTTGAACAACATGAGTATACGTATGCTTGCATATTTATTCATTATATAGTTATACACTTAATAAATATTACTACTTACACATAAAATTCCTTATGCAAAAAAAAAAACAAAAAAAAAAGTTTCGAAAATTATTTTTGCCATGACGAGAAGCTTTTTTATTTATCTCATTCCAATGCATTTACAATTGTAAATTTAAGCGAATGAAGACATGTAACTTTAATAAAGAGGTATACTATTTCTAAAAATTTTGTAGGCAGAAGGCCAGTTTGTTAAGATCTATTTTAATCTATTCGATGCGAGTGTAAACAAAAACATATGTTTTTTTTTAAGATAATTTCAAAGTACCTTATTTCATTAATTAAATTCCGTTACAGAACAGTTCATTAGCCAATGGTAAGCTACAAAATAACTTAACGTGCAGTACAAGTTCAATCCACACAAGATCCAAAAAAAGGCGTAGATACTCCAAATTCTGTAGAGTTCATTTTTGTATGAAATTACTATTATGAGTCAATTTTCATCACCACACATTAAAACTTAGGCTTTTCTGCTCTAAAAAGAATCAATTTTCGTAAAAATCCTTAGTAGTATCCAAAAAATAAGCCAAGATGGCCCAAATTTGGTACAGTTAACCTCTTTATGTTAAATTACTATTACGATACAGTTTTCACCATGAAGGATTGAAATTGCTACTTTTTTGTCGCATGAATTTCAGTTTTTATTATATGGGAGGGGGTTCAAATATTGCTCCAGCCGATGCGAAGTGTTCATACCAAAATTAGATTGACGAAATTCTACTACTTAGCCACTTTTAGCGAGAAACTTTGAAAATTACAATTTTTTCCATATAACAACTTTTGAAAATAAGACGCTATTGGGGAAATGGTTGAAAAGGTGGATCGATCCGAACAATTATGAAAAGCGCTCGTCTTTGGTTCAACATGCGTTACAGTGCCAAATTTCATCAAAATATGAATTGCGACGTATCGCTTGAACACATGGAGAGATAGCAGACAAACTTAGAGCAATTCAGATTATGATTCTGAATCGATTGGTGGATCTAAGTCACAAGTCCGCACTTACTAACTTGTACCACAAGTGGTGTAGTGTTCTTAAAAAATTATGCTTAGAATAAACGATCATCGTTTCTTCCTCTGCTTTTTTCCTTCTGTTTTATTTGTATGTATACATGCGAAAACATATGATTTATCGATTCCCATAAACTGTTGTAAAACGTTGGCAAAGTTAAAGGCCCGACCCGAAAATATAGATAACAGCTCATTGTGTCTGCGCCATGTCCGTTTTCAATTTCGAAAGTTGAAGACCGTATGAAGGAACAGGTTGCAAATGAACACTAAGAGCAGGCAACCCAGAAAAACCGTGGCAACCCATAATTCAACACAATATTTTTTTACTTCGATACAGAATGTAGTTAGTTTCACTCGTTGCTAACATAAGACATCGGCGGTCCTCGAACTATCCTTTTTAGTTGACTTTGCATTGATTTCAATATTTAAATAAGACCATAAATGTCTTTCAGGTCTTTCCACACAACTCTTTATCGATTGACAATTCATTCAGACATACATTGTCTGAGTTTTATGAGCCGAAATCTTCTAGATGGACGTCACAGGAAATTAGAAGTTCACATTAAAGTTACCTTTTTTTTAACAAGAGTGATGAATCTATAGCCTCATATATCCACCTATACTAAAAAGCTCTTAGCTCATTCTCCACTGGTGTAAATAACAAAATTCTGAAGCTGTTTGTCGCAAACTTGTACCGTAAAAGCAAGTATAACAAGAGAGAAAATTATATTCGGTCGTAACCGAATCGTTTATACTCATCAAGGTTGTCCTTAAAAAGGCAAAGAAAGTAATAGAACTAAATTTTCATGTTCTATAATATGAAGTGGACGCGGCCGCGTTTTTATATTTTGAAAATACACAGTTTTTCCTAAAACAGTTTTTTGTACTGTGCGCGTGCCCTTCGACCGATTTAGCCTGCTTTCAATATCTGCCTGCGTGCAAGAACTTGGAATATATCCGCCAAATTTGACAGGAGAATGTTTACAACAGACTATAACAGACGGACAGATGGACATGCTTAAATCGATTTAGAATTTCATGCCGATGAAGAAGATTCTTTGTGCGGTCTCTGATGTTTGCTTTTGGACGTTGCGAACGTTTTGGCATCTTTCGTTGAGGGTTATCAATTCTGTGGCCTCTATTTAATCAGGGATCAATAAAAGGAATATAAGTTGATTGATATCGCTTTTTGGACAAATTAATAAATCAAAAATTTGGAAGTAGTTTTTCAATTGTGTCCCTATCTGTGGATCTTATCAGGACATATTTTGCATTGACTTGTATTTTGGATGGGAAAGTTGGGCATAAATTTTGTACCAATAGCGTTGACAAACTAAACAAAAAAAGAAGAGAATAAGCATACGGATGCACATGTCTGAATATTAACATACAATATTTTCCATCACAAAACAAGTAAAAAACGGATAGGGCATCATTTAATGTCCTACATCATCTAGTAATTACTTATATAATAAGATCTCTAGTATGGTCGGTAGTCGAAAATGTGGTCCGATCCGACTTTTGCGCATTTGTGATAATACTCATCCATGGGCCAAAACGTGTGTGTACTGAAATTCATGAAAATTTCCTAAACATTTTCGTTTAAACAAAAGAAATCAACAAGGACAACCAGACGTACGGACAGAGAAGCTTACATCGGTTTAAAAAGAGATTCTGAATCGATCGGTATGTCGTTTATGACACTCTTGTACCCCAAGCGGTGTAGAATGTAACCATTGCTATTAGCGTAAATATTTAAAATTTTTAAAATAGTATTCTCTCATATTAATAAAAATAAACAATAATGAACTTTAAATATCTTTTAACAACCGACTGTAATGTTAATTTAATTGTATTTAATCTAATTTAATCAACTGTAAAAAAACTAGGTCTAGCATTTATTTCTAATTGTATTTAAACACTTCTCGCTAATCATGATAGCTATCGGGGGTTATTTAAGAAATTCTTGACTTAGCTTTACTCTCTAACGATATTTGTTACTAATCACCTTTATTGTCTGCTTTTGAGAAACAAAACGCTTTAATCGTTTCCCGCGATATTTGCGGTAAGCTTTTGTTCGCTTAAATGCTAAACCAGACAATGAAAATTTATTTTGCAATAAATGATTTCAAGTAAAACCGTTTGTAAGTTAAAATAATTATTGAGTAATTAATTCTTTTTTTTTTCTTTTGTTTATATACAACATTCACATAACGGGAGTTGTTACTCCTAATCTAAAATATATATATTTCAGTGTACGATTCGAAACCTGTTAAAAAAGTTTTATCAACAGATTTTTTTTAAAAATTTTTTATTAAAGATTTTCTTTTTGTTTCTGTCTCTTTGTAGCAAAAAAAAACAAAAAAAAATCAAAGCAATGTGATTGAAAGCGTGTCACAATGGTCCATGTTCTAGGTAAGTTAAACAAAATTTTATCACTAATTTTGTCGATAAAGAGATCGATGATATGTTGACGCACTGCAAACCAAAAGTTCACGACATAATATTTTTAAGTAAATAAACTCTTAAAATATTTTATTCAACTAACTTCCTAGTGTAGCCTCGTCAGATATGTAAGTATGAAACCGGAAGGTTTTCAAAGAAAATAATTTAAACTACTAAACCAGTGATCAAGCGATTTTCCCACATTTTCATAGGAAGTGAAGCGCTGCTCAACAAGCACATTCCCATTCGATGCTAAAAAGTGGTAAACGGAGAGGCTCTGGTTTTATGTGTAAGACGCATGGCTTAACATTGTTCACTTGCTTGCTTTCAATGTATGGCGCACCGGGTTTGGCTATGGATAGATGGTTGGATGGATGCCGTATTAAAAAAATGACCTTAAGAAGCCTTTTATGAAACAACAAACGTTAGACATTTCACAAGGCTTTACCAGCTAATAGCAAAATCACATTCTTCTGGTCCCACTAAGCAGAAAATCTTGTCTTCCTGCCGAAGCCCTCCAGTCTCTTTGCCGATATGAATGGTACACCTAGACCTATCTATCCTACCTCTGGGATTCTTAATTTTGATTCATTTTTCATCCCCAGTTATGATGCGACGCAAAAAAGACTTTGTTGTGTGTAAATTATTTTTACGTTGGTATTACGACAACTTGTTGTTGCTAGAAGTACCAGGTAAAAACAAAAAACTCAACTTTAAGCTTTGCCTATGTATTTACATACCTTGGGATTTGAAATACCTTTTGAAGTATGCGATCGTATGCAAACTAGTAGTGCGTGTTCAAAAAATTCGGTACAAGTCTTGCTTATAATTTCATTGTATTTTAAAGCCCATAAAATCTGTTTTGACTTCATTTGGATTAATTTAGAAAATCTACATAAATAAAAAACTAACAACAACAACTGTAACGATTTCAATGATAAATGTGAATTAAACGCTAAATAATGCATCCGTTCTTTTTTATTTACGTATTTATTTATTTATTTATTTTTTGTTTATTTCTTTATTTCTTAAGATTCGTTTTAAAATCTGTGCATTGTCTGTCGCATAAATTAAAAGCCATTCAACGACATAGCAAAGGCTTCAGCTATTTGGGTTTATGACTTAAGGCGAAAACATGCGCTTAAGTAAATATGAATAAACGCATTAAGTGAGAGAATTAATCTGTGCTCCGCAACAAAATCCATATGTGAAACGTCGCGTTATCATAATATAGGTATGTAAACTCAGATCTCGAGCAAATTAAAGCGTCAACTATTCAGTCATCGCCTTGAAAACGATGGATAGCTGGATAGTTGCCGGGTTGTGTTGTTGGCTTTGTTCGTCAGTTGGTAACATTATTTTCTGCCCGCATAAACATTAAAGTGAGTGTTGTCTCAATTCATTTGACCCATATCGCATGCCATCGCAAAAGTGATACGATCGCTTTTGACTTTTCGATATTAACTAGAAAAACCAATTATTAAAGAGAATGAACACTGTTTACATCATTTTGTTGAAGTATTTTTAATGAATTACTTTTTTTAATTTTAAAATTACGTCACCGAAAAAGAGGTTTTCTTCAGATATTCAACATGCCTTGTTTCACTTTTCTCTCCCAATTATAATAATTATTATTCACGAAAGTACACCCTCCGCTTATTGAAAGTTGTTGTTTGCTCCTCTTATCTCTCCGCATGTCTGTCATTTGTTTTCGATTTCGATTATCAGACAACTGACCAAAGTAGTTAGCTGTTGTTGCCGCTCTCGTTTATTTGCGTGTAATTTTTCTGCATACTGGGTAGGCCGTCAATGGAGTGTTTATTTTACATACAAGCACCAATGAAGTATGTTTTCATTGATTTCATTCTTTCGTTTGTAAGACCTTGAATAAATACCCGTAAGAGTAACAATTCATGATGGGACCCATATTCCAAATCGATGTACTTTTTGATCCATTGCCGATATAGAAAATGTACATGACTTACTTACAAGACTGCCCACACTGACTAAATAGTGGAGACACTGAACTAATATTAACTTTTAAGACACGGATCACGGATCCGACGTAAATACCTTTTGGTTCCCATATACAACTTTGACAAACTTCCATTCGAAATAGATCAAATGACATACTCTTAGCAAATGAAAAAATGCGTACGATTTTATTTCTTTTGTTTGAGTTATGCTAAAGGATTAAGGCGACCATTATAAAAGAATGCCGTTCGCGTTTAATTTACCAGTTTTTACTCCATATCTCAGTTCTACTCATGCCGCCACTATAGTCAACAGTTTCGATTTCTGTCGACCTTTCCACTTTTCTGCAAACATTTTTTGGTGGTTAACCTTGAGGGGATTTTAAAAAGCGCATCGCATACCAGTTATTTGCTCATTGACTGCGTATTGGTTAGTGTGTACTCTACAGGTTCTAGTTCGTACATTTCAATAAATTTTTTGGGTAAGTAAAATGCGATTTTTCGGACTGAGACAATTGCTGTGAAAAAACGCAAGGGATATCTTTTGGAACATCATGAAATAGGTATAGAAATAATTTTAGAATATAAATTAAGCTAAAACGGTCTCTTAGGTCATTCGAACACTTCGATTAATTAAGGCATTAATTAAAGAAAAAGTTGCCTTGAAAAGCATTGTTGGTGTAGTGAACTTAATGGATGATCTGAATCATCGAGTTGCTGTCGCGTTGATCCTCAAATATGATTTGAAGGTGCAGCAGCTTTGAAACGGATGCTGGGCATACGACCGTTTGCATCAAAGTACCGCCGTTGATCCGCTTACTACAAGAAACCAACGTCCAGCGAAGCGGATCTGCACATTGTTGAGTTCATAGCGAAAACTTTAAAAATTAAAAAAGCTTGCTCTGATCTGCCTATAAATATAATTTTTTGCAATTTTCCCACAAACACAAAGGAAGGTCGCATTGACACGCTTAATAATAGTTATCAACCAATTATCTTTAGACCAGGAAGTTTAATTTGACAACATGAAAACAACGCACACTGCACAATTAGCTTTTATATTACAACTAAACAGCAGACCATCTGTCAATTAACTGTACATACATCAAGAGGAAGAAGAGACAGAGTGAGACGTCTCCTAAAAAACAAATAACAATACTTAAGGTAAGAGATGTAAATGACCTACGATTACGGAAGAGAAAACACTAAAAAAGAAGAATAAGGCGTAGAATAACGTAGAATAAAAAAAAATTATTGCACGCATGCGCAGTAAACCAAAACCTATTGAACTAACTCCGTAGTAAATTGAGTAAAGTTCAAAGCAAACTCAAGGTTCCTTCTTAAAGAATTCCACATACAATCAACTCTCTGAAAACGAAATAAACAATTGTAATTTTTGATTATTATATGTGTGCTTAGGTGTTAATAGAAAGACCCACTTATGCAGCTCACAGAAAACAAGAAAGATAAATTCGAATTTTTTGATTTGAATCAAATAATAAACGACAGACGTCTTTTGTTTTCTTTGTACGCTTTTATTTAAATTTCATTTTTAAAGAAAATCCCGCTGAAACCGAATTTATTGTGATTTTCGCAGACAGCATGGTTTTCCTTCCCAGCGTTACCTAATTAATGCTTTACTACACACTAAACACCTACTTTTTTACGTTCACATATGTGGGTAAATGTACGTAAGTGTGACCGCAAATATACACGCAGACATACGAACATATGTATATGCAATTGACAGTCAACATTTATCTCCTCTAACATTTACCGATTGTCAGTTGAAGCAGACATTCAAAGTGTCTGATAAATCATTGTTAGTTGGCAATCATTCATCCAGTCATTCAAACACTTGCTCACAACGTGAATACCCGGTTATTAACCGTTTAAATAGCTGAACATAGATATTAGGAAAAAATAAAACAAAGAGACATATCCTCGGACGAACAGACAGACAGACTTAGGACAATTAGTTGAATCAAGCAATTAATCAATTATACAGCATCGCAAAGACAATAGCTTTGCCATTAAATTTAATCGCACATTTTTACAAATATTTAACCACTCAACGTTAATACAGGCAGTTGACACGATCACCTTTTGATAAGTTATTCAAACAACGTGGATGTAAATGACTCATTCACTAGAAGGAATGTGCTCAATAGATGTTTTCGGCCGAGCCGGCGAACAAAAGCAAAAGTTTGATGACATCAATGTCTTCGTTGTGATGCTTCCACAAGTAGTTAAAAGAGAATTAGAAGAAATTCAATCTAGACCGGATGTTAATTATGCTCACCCGTACTTTGTCACAAAGACCTCTAAAAGGAGAGCACACAATACTGCGTATAGCGGTACGTGACATTTTAAATAAGAGTGGTAAAAGGTCCCAAGAACGGCCACCTAGACAGCAGAATCCATTACTATCAATTAAATCAAATTACTAAAGAAAAAACAGATTCGAACGAGAAAAGTTCAATTTCCCACAAAATTCCATCAGAAAACAATACATACTGTTGCGGAAATCCCAAATTCTGTTCATTCCAGCTAAGTAGTAAAATCCCTAAAGAGGGAAAAAACCAAACGCACATTCGCAGCGCGTCATGCAGCTGCCGGCCGAGGAAACCGAGTACCAGAAAAATAGGTTAATGAATTAAAAATGAAGCTATAAAATTAGGTACTAGTAATATGACGATATAAATGTATATAAAGAGAATACTTGTGGAAGGAACAGTTCGTAGAGCATTTAAGCTCAGCAGTTAAAAGTATTAGCAAAAATAAATTTTGAATAATCATTCATTTAACGAATGTAATTGTAAATAAAAGCTCTTTGAAGTGTGTTTGTTAGTGATACGGACTGGGTCTCAGAAAAGCGAATTTTATAACAACTGGTGTCAAAAGTGAGATCGAGGAAACCGAGAGAAATGGTGAAATCAGAAGAACCCAAAGTGAATCCGCTCAAACAAGAGCTGGGAAAAAGAAACCTTCGTACAGTCGGTAGCAAAGCTGAATTAAAACAAAGACTTGGTCGAACATCTAGAAAAAGACGGACAGAACCCGTCCATAATTGAGTTCGAATATAATATTGAGGAAAGGGAGCAAGCCAACAACTTGGGAGGAACACAAAATACAGCTACTGCAGTTTAAGCAGAAAATGCAACAACAAACGCAACAAATAGAATCGAAAATGGATGAGAAAATTCTGGAAAATCAACGCATCCTGCGAACACATGTAGACGAAACATGCCAGTAATTCGAAGGCAAAGTTAATGTATTGGAAGAAAAAGTTTATAATGCGATAAGCCAGTTGGATGTGAGAATAAACGCCCAGAAGAAGAAGATTCAAACGCCGTGAAAAGTGAAATAAAAGCCTTATAAAAAAGGGTAAGCTACAAACTAAAGCCGTAACCGCCATTGCTATCAAAGTAAAAACACCCCAATTTGACGGCACCACTAACGTCAACCCGTTCAAGCTACAATTTGGTGTTGTGGCAACCGAAAATACGTGAAATGACGACGACAAAACGGTTGCCTTAATAACCTCCTTGCGAGGAGCAGCAGCACAAATTATCCAGATAATCCCGAAAGGAAAAAGAACGGAATTTGCGGAAATTATGGATGCATTGGAAAGGAAATACGGTAGCAAACATGCGAAGGAGGTAAGCCACCTAGAGTTGTCTTCGCGCTGCTAGAAGCTGAACGAAAGAATCCAAGATCACGCTACCGAAATCGAACGCCTGGAGAATATCGCGTATGCCACTGTGCCCAATGACGTGTTGGAAAGATTAAAAACCGACGCCTTGGTTTAAGAGCTTCGTGTCGCGGAGCTGAAAAAAGCTGTATGGACGTCTCCTAAAACGACGTTTACAGAAACGCTTGGCTTCGCCCTTACACAAGAAGCAACTAGTGTGCTGTGGACGTCAAGCTTGAAGGTGTGACGCACGGAAGTTACCAGGGAGAACGATAATTAGTATATGGTCTCCATATCACCTACACGGAATATTAGTGAAGGTGCCAGCGAAACATCCAACGAACTGGCGTTAAACTAAAAAGAATCAGCACAGCGGGGCATCGGCTCACTCAGAAATTTATTAACCCTAGGATCCCTATTACTCAATCAAAGAGAAGTAACAGCAGCCTAACGATCGATGGGAAGATTCAGGGCTGTACTCACACCATCACGGTGGACTCTGGTGCTTCCCATTCAATTATCAACAGTACAATAGTCAAAGAAAAATTCGACTCGTTAGTTGGAGCATGATTTCGGTCGGCAACAGGTGAGGACGCTGCTATTAAGAAAAAAGTTTTGAGAAACAATTCGATTAACGATGTTTCGATGAAGCAGGAATTTTTGGTAGCAGATATAATGGGCGAGGTAATATTGAGGATAGATTTTGTGGCAAAGCACGGTTTCGTACTGGATACGAAAAGGCAAGTGTTACAATACGCTAATATGACTTTGCCATTGACCGCGGAATACGACAGACAAGCCGAAGTGTTGCAAGTTGCAGTACAACGACAACAGAAGATTCCTCCAAACTCCGAAGCAATAGTATGGGCCACAGCTACCCACGAGTCAAGACTACGCAAGATATGGGTTATCGAGCCGAATAAAGAATGTACGAAAGACGACATCATCATCCGAAAAGCAGTTGTCTCACCGGTCAACAATTTAATACCTGTACAGGTATTAAACCCAACCAGAGTTACAACAAAATTTCACAAAGGGAACATTATAGCGCAACGTCACAAAGCCGACTATGTGGGAAATCATCAACCCGAATACCAAAAACAAGCGCAAAGATATCCCCAGAGGCTGAAATTCTCATAAAAAGATGGACTAGCGATCTAGATGAGCAGAAGAAGAAATATACCAAAAAGTTTTTGCTGGAAAACTGGTCCATCTTTGCCGGCTTTACAAATTCGAGTGATGTTGCGAAACATATAATCAACTGTTCAGGAGCTGATCCGAATCGGCAACGGTCTAGAAGAATTCCACTAACGAAAAGAGGAGAAGTGGCGGACTTGATCAAAGATATGCAAGAGCGGAAAGTTATCGAACCATCGAATAGCCCTTGGTGTTCACCAGTGGTTCTTGTTAAAAAAAAAAGATGGGCCCACCAGATTATGTGTGTGATAGGAAGTTGAACGAAGTGACCAAGACGGATAGCTACCCTTTGCCTACGATCGACGACATCTTAGACACATTGTAATGTTCACAATGGTTCTCAACCTTACATTTGAAGTGTGGGTACTGGCAGGTGGAGGTCACTGAGCATGACAAGGAAAAGACCGCGTTTTCTGTTTATATCAGTTTACCGTAATGCCGTTTGGATTATGCAATACGGCTGCCATTGAGCGCCTAATGGACTGCGTGTTAAAAGAGCTGCACTGGAAGACATGCCTGGTGTATTTGGATGATATTATTGTCACAGGTAAAGATTTCAAGGAACGCCTAAAAAGTCTGGCAAATGTTTTTCACCGATTACAGAAAGCAGGTTAAAAATTAAATAGAGAAAAATGTACGTTCATCCACATATCTTGGGCAGAAGGTCTTCACGACTAGGATTCACACAGATGAAGATAAAATCAGAGCACTAAAAGAATGGCCACGACCAAACAATTTGCATGAACTTTGCAGTTTTCTAGGACTTTGTGCATACTACCGTAGATTCGTCCTCAGGTTTGCCACGGTTGCTAGTGGATTGCATGACCTTACGAAGAAAAATCGACCCTTCGTATGGGGGAATATAAGAGCGCGCGTTCACGCAGTTGAAAGAGCTATTATGTGCAGCACCCATTTT
Source organism: Glossina fuscipes (assembly GCF_014805625.2). Classification (NCBI taxonomy): domain Eukaryota; kingdom Metazoa; phylum Arthropoda; class Insecta; order Diptera; family Glossinidae; genus Glossina; species Glossina fuscipes. Next base: position 13,421 of record NW_023998500.1, read on the forward strand.
AGCTTCTCCAGTACCAGGAGTAAAATTTATACTGGACATCGATGCAAGCGCAGAAGGCTTAGGCAGCGTGCACTCCCAGAAAATTGATGGTAACGAAAAGGTCATTGCTTATTACAGCAAGCTCCTATCCAAATCCGAGAGGAATTGTTTGTTACGCGACGGGAACTGCTAGCAATAACGCAATCTGTCAAGCATTTCGACAAATATCTGTAAGGACAACAACTCCACAGATCATGCTGCTCTACCCCCTGCGCAGATTTTGTACGGGTCCAATCTGAGACTATTGAAAGGTTCTAAATAGAACGCAAGTCGTAAGTGACAGGATGAAAACAAAACACGATCTGAGGGCTAACACTAATGGATTTAAGGTAGGGGATTTAGTGTTATTGTACAATCCTTTACGTAAAACAAGTATGTCACCAAAACTGCGATGTGGCTGGGAAGGTCCGTACAAAATCATCACAAGGATAAATGATGTGGTCTATCGAATACGAAAACATCCCGGAGGTAGAACTAAATTCAAAGTAGTACACTTGGTCCGACTGACCGCCTATCCAAACGACCTTGTTCGGGACGAACAAAATTAAGTGATGGGTAGTGTTACGGAAATTCCAAATCTTGTTCATGCCAGTTAAGTAATAAAATTCCTAAAGAGAGAAAAAACCAAATGCATATTCGCAGCGCGTCACGCAGCTGCCTGCCAAGTAAAACGAATACCAGAACAGCAGGTTAATGAATTAAAAATGAAGCCACGAAATTAGGTACTAGTAATACGATGGTAAAAATGTATGTAAATAGAATATTTCTAGAAGGGAGAATTAGTAGAAAACGAATTTCGAGTTGAGCATTCGAAAGTATTGCCAAAATAAATTGTTAGGGGATATAATTGTAAATAAATAATGCAACTGTTGAGGAATTTTATTGTAAATGAAAGAACTTTAAAGAGTATTTCTCCTGAACAAAACATCCACGGTCTAGCGATACGGACTGTATCTTAGAAAAACGAATTTTATAACAATACAGTAAACAGTAGCTTCTTAGGTTGGTAGTTATAGGGGGTTGTTACTCGAATGTTATTTGCTGGTATATTATCAATCAGAGGTTCATTGTCAGACTTTGTCATACCAAAGTATTACAAAGGTTTCGTCGACCTCGAGAGCGGAATACGTAGAAGAAATTGCTATTAATGGGCGCTCCGAAGGGAAGCTTGCTACAAACCAATTTTTTAACGGACACTTTTCACTTGAAATTAAGCTACTTCCTCTTCACAGTTTGCTAATGGCTAGTTAGATGACTAAGCAGTTGAGTGATCCTTCTATTTCATTTCATTAAACATAATATTGGTTTTATTAGTGCTTGTATTTTATTTGTTCTGCCAGTTAGCACTTGAGTGGAACAAATCTTATAATTAGTTACAGTTACAATAGAATATAATTGGATGTCATTCAATGGATTCGCTGACTGATTGAAAGATGAATTTATTTAACTTTATGTTCAATTTTTTTCAAAAATGACCTAAAGATAAGTGAAAACTCTTGAAAGGAGTAAAGTATTTTATACTTCAGTATAAAAAATTATATGCGCGACATTGTTGTCTTTATCACAACCTTTTGATCATCTCGTGAACAGTGTGTTTTAAAGTCAGCTTGAATTAGAGCCTCCCGTCAAGGAATGGTAGCACATAACCATCTGTTATGGTTTCATGAAAACGGAACTTTCCATTTTAACATAAAATATGAAATTTTTATGTAAATTTCATTTATTTCACTCGAGTTTTTTGTATTAAACCTGAAAAATGAAAAATGAAAGGGTTTCAACATTCAACATCCTCAAGGCTTCTCACTCGTGCTATATTGATATGTAACTAAAGTTAAAAAAGAAAATGAAATCAAACTCCAACCACTTTAACCATATTATTAAGTAATAAACCGCTTTTGATGATTGAATGGTTGCAACGACTTGATTTTTATTAAACACAGAAATGAAAACAAAGTTTTTAATTATTCGCATTAATTACGGTAATTGCTAGTATATGGTGTGTATAAAAGAAGCAGGTAAGCGACCATTGACCTGTGGAGCCTTGCTGGGTTTCCAAACGATTGAATGAAACGAAAATTTGTTACTTAGCATAGCAAGCCTACCCTATGCTCGCAGCTACCCATCTGGTATTTGGCAACGGCGATGCGCTTAGTATCGTAGCTAACGTCACGTATGCAGATCCTTGCCCTTACTAAAAAATATTGAAAATTACGCAAAGAAGCTTTCGAATGGTCCGTTCATCTAATGGTACATCTAGCACATTGGAGGTTCCTTCCTTAACCTCCTTGATGAAGAAAACATGAAATCACAAGCTCAAGCCGGCTGTGTTACTTTAATAAGTAAGAAAGGATAGGTGATGATCCTTCAAAATGTATATTTGCGGAAATAATAAACAGTGACGAAAAAGAACAAGAAAAAAATAAATGAATAAAAATCTTTGCAACAAAGGCTTTAAATCCACACCTAACGCAATTGAACGCATGCACATGCCCGCCTATAGTATTAATCTGTAACCTATTGGAGAGATTTTCTCACCTCAACAACCATCGCCGATTGAAGCCAGCAATTTAAATGGTGAACTCGAAGTTTTCAAAGAACGTCTATAGCTCGGAAACGGACTTAGAGCGGAAAAACTGGCGAGTGCGCGAATAAGGTATTGCAAATTACGATAGATTGTTGGTGCAATTAAAAAAGTGCTTGTTAGGTTTATCTACAAACAAAAGATCCAACAAAAAGTACTCTCTTAGTGTGATATAGAACAAGCACAAGAATTAGTGATTTTTGCAAGAGGTAGACGTCTTCGACTATATGATTCAAACATGAGAAAATTGAATTTCGTTTGTTGACAAGACATTATAGTTTGAAAGGGCAAACACTAAAAAAAAGACTAGATAAACATTGTACCCTTGTAAGAACTCGGCTCACTCAATTCACTATAATGAGCGAGTTTACCTCGCAGCTACGTATTTTCCAGATTTAGCCCTCAGCGCCAATTATCGATTCGGAGGCGACAAGAGATGACTGTACGGTAAGCACCCAACGTTGAAAACCTAGCACGCATTCTCAGGAATGGACTTCTTTTTGGAAATGCTTGACAAATCGTATTTGTGGAATGACATACAAAAATTAAAATATTGGTGGACCAGGCCTATCTTGTTCGAAGGGAGTGGAGTTATGTGTGTAAGAATATAATTTTTCCACAAAATTCATTAGGTACTTATTGCACTGACATTAACAGGCTTTGAGTTGTCTGCAATCACAATTCTATGACTCTTAAGCACAATGTCATGTCTACCTTGAAAGTACAATACATGAATTTGAGTAGAACGTAGATGGGTCGCTGAACATCAAACGCTTGATATGCAAAGAATATATACAAAGCATTTTTTAAAAAGTTTATTGATTCGAAAGGTTTTTTCTATATACTCTCAGCATAACGTTCTGCAGGGCGATAAGGAAATAAATAGGTTTCTGCTTAAGTTTTTTCCTTAGGGAATATTAGCGTTGCATGATTTGTTTTAACTTAATCTCCAAAAAAGAGCAAATTTCTTTCGCAACCATTTCTCCTCGCAATTTGGTAAAACGTGTAAGAGATTGATGGACTGATATCGGGATTTTAATGAAAATTACATAAAGAAAATGAAAGAAATCAACGCAAAACCGAATAATTTCATTACATAGTTTGCGAAAAATAAAAAACAATTTGGCTTTTTAATAAAATAAATCAAAGTAACGGCGAGGGGTTAAGAGACGGGGAACTGTACAAAAATCCAGATAATATACTTCAGCACCTTATTAAGTAAGCACCCATGCATGTAAGCAGGAGTACCAAGCACTCCTCGAACTAACGTGTCTAACGAAAGTTATACAACGGACGAATAACAAATGCTGCCGCTTGCTGCCGTTGTCTGCATAAGCAAGAAAGAGAGATAACGGCTGACATGACAATAAAAACGGCAGCAATTGCATGGCAAACATATAACAACAGCAACAACAATCCTATTACAAAGCAATCTGGTCTGGTCTGCTGGTGAGAGTGTTGGTGAATGAAATTCGCATGAAACTGCAACAGCAGCGAAGATTGTGCAATTGAATGAACACAGCTCATTGAATGAATCTACGCAGTAAGCGAGCTGATGTAGATGTGTGTGTAACTGAGTGACTGGAGAGCGAAGCATGTCATCAAACATGGTTTTGATTAACTTCTGCCATAAGACAATCAAAAATTACTTAATCACGGGCTGACGATGAAGAAGCAAATTTGCACAGAAAGCAAACAAATTGTGGTAAATCAAAACACAGCAAAGCACACGCAGTACACAGCAATGCAAACTAAGTAAAGCCGCTCCCAAGTGTTGCTAAAATAATTCATTAAATTAAAATAACGCAAGAGAAAAAAGAAATTTGCTTTGAATTTTTGCTAAAAGTGTTTACGGAAGAGAGAAACTTGATGTTTGTCGCTTGGCTGATGAAAGTAATGAATAATTACTTATTGAAATCATATTTCAGAGCTGCAGCAACGTAAAATAGCCTACCCCTACTGTGTGAAAAGCAGACAAAATACATTTGTTTTATTTTCCAATGGACCAAGGACAAAGTTCATAGCGTTTTCTTACTAAAATTCAATCGCCTTTTTTCGCATTTTAAGTGCCCTTAATATGGACCAATTCAACCTGTAATCTTTTCAAATTTTTCTGATGAATCCATTATGCCATCATTGCAGAAGTTCTGAGCGAAAACTAATCAAGTGACCTTCACACGCATCTTTTAAAGCCAGCTTTGTATCATTGATAAAGTTCTATAGATAGCGAAACAAATTGGCGTCGTTGGGGACAAAGATGTGATTTTACGCTGCATGCACCACTTTCCAGTCAAGCTTAATTTTTGTTTTGGTCTGACCCTGGAGTGATGCGCTATTGACCAACTCTGTGTGCTGCACCTTACACCTTAAGATTGTAATCAAAAGCACGGCCAACTTGGAATAACTCGCGATGCACGATTCCTTTGCAATAACCAACCTTTCCCGATCAATATGTTTAAAAATGCCTTCATTTCGGTTCATTTCCGTTCATAGTCTGTCGATTAATTAATTATCAATTCATGAGACGTCTAAAAAACCGAGCGGGTTTTTTTAGTATTCCGCTCACTACGTTCAACGTCGTAAGATGATTCCAGTCTGCCTCAATTTTTTTAAAAGGTAATCGACTTTTTCAGTATTTGGTAGACCAGAGCAGTGCCCCTTCATCACGTATTATCGAAATATGTAGACCAGATATGAACAAATGATTTACGTGGTGCTGATTTCGATGAAGCGCCTTCGCCGCCAACGAGTTTGTGAAACGTTATCGATTTCGTCAAAGTGACGTTGCAAAATACATTGCGTTCTTAAAAAAAGCTTGAGTTATTTTTGCAAAGCAATCACTTCCCGTTGAACTAACGAAAAAGGCAATTTATCTATAGACTAGACTACGGACGAGCTATAGTACATTTTGATAATCTGAGAACCGGCAGATGGGGAAAATGCCACGAACTTTTTGCTTAAAACGACACGTAAGCATAACGTTGAGTGCAGTGTATAGAAAAACCACTTTGACATTTAGACGTTTTGCTGTGTGGTGTTGCTTTAAAACTTCTTGGAGATCAACACGTGACGTAACCATTTTCTATGCCTGCTGGCTTGCCTTCAAACTATCCAAAGCCCGACAGCGATTTTGAGTCTATGAGCTGGTTGGGCTGCATGTTTACACATACAAGCCCACACAATCACTTTCTTATTATTTGTCACGTAAGGTTTTCGCTTTCTTACATTGTTTACATTATCTAGACACAGAAGAATTGATCCGAATCCATTTAATTAAGTAATTACGTGAAAAGGAAAACAAATTAAAGCCGAAGGGTTACTTCATATTGCGCCTCGCTACAACGCTATAGCATGTATAGTGTTTCCTTTCGCCTTCTTTTCCTGTGAATACCCAAATGAAAGCGAAATTAAATTCGAATGCGTCTTATGTGCCGTTATTAATTTGTAGGCGAAACAATTTTGCAAAAATATACCATAAAATGAAACTAAAACTCTATTTAATCAACACATAATTATCCTGCGGCAATTTGCACCCACATTATGTTGCCTAATCTCTACCTATAAATTTGTTTTCGGTATGAAATTTTACTTTCGTATTGTTATGAGTTTAGTTGTGTTGTGGCTTCGCTTAAATCATTGCGTGGCTGCGATGATGATGACGGTGATGGTGATGGTGATGGTGATGGTGGGGATGGCGATGGCGTTAGTAACGGTTCGAATGTTTCAAGTTTTTTCTATTATCGCAAGTTGTGTGCTCGCAGACGGTCTTCGGTCACACAAATTGAATTGACAAGATTTTGCTGGCAGGCAACACATTTGCAAATGTATTGCAACATTTTCACTAACGAAATTATACGACTTTGTTTCCGTGTAATTATAATGATTTTAAAAGCAATCACTACCCCCGCTATTGTTGCTGGAAAAACACACTCCAGATGTGTGTGTGTAGATAAAATTATTGTAATGATTGGGTTATTAGGCTGAAATTGGAAGGAAATAATTTTCTAAATTTGTGTTTTTATTTTGATTTTAATGACTTATCATAAAACTGATTCGAAAATGCCTGGGAACAATAGCATAGCGAGGAGCATGACTTCAATTACTTGTTGAAGCATTTTTGGGAAGAGTGACACGACTTTAATCCTGTTTTTATTAACGTCCAATTTTGACTTACAACGGCTACCGCAGTTTCCTAACTTTACTACGTCGTCTTTTGCTCTTCCGTTTCTTTCAATTTACCGGATTCGTTTGCTTAGCGGATTGCTAATGCTCCTCTAACGTATGCCTCCATTCAGGCGTCCAGATGGCTAAGTGTATAAATAGAAGGACCCAAAACATCAACTGAGCAAGATTTGTTTTAAACATTCCTTAGCGGCTTTGGTGGGGCGCACTCGAAAACAACTTTGAATATGAACATTAATGAAGTTAGCTCTGTAGTCGGACGTAAAGGCGACCTCCGGAATTAACGGTTTGATCTATCTTTAGTTAGCTTATTGCGTAATTCAAGTATTTCATCGACCGGATATCATCTAATGCACAATAATGTGGACGTATCATATGCTTCTCAATAACATACCAAAGGTAATGTTCAACGCTTACTTACAAAAGCGCTCATTAATCAGATAGTCCAACTGTGGGCAAAAACAGGCAACTGTTATATGCACACCATAAGGCACCACTGACCTCTTTACCTCAATTTCTTCAAGTTACCTTTTCATTTAAACTAGAATCCAATAAAATTGCAAACTTTTCTTTTTTATGTTAACAAAAAATTTATGATGGACAAGCAGATGTGTATGATAACGCCCTAAGCGTACAAAGTACAAAAATCACAACTTTGGCAAGCAACAATGCAACCAAGTCATTATGTGCCAGATTAATAAATTTTTGCTCTTCAATATTGCTAGCGCAGCATTGGACGGATGGACACTCAAGCTAATAATAATAATAAATTAACAAGATTTTGATTGAGGCATCAACGATAGAGAAAAGAAAAGTACAAAAAGCGAAATTTTAGATAAATGTG
>NW_023998500.1:21076-23710 GCF_014805625.2 Glossina fuscipes
CTGCTTATATTGAATTACAATAAAATTTCCCCCTAATAAAAATTGAATGAGTAGCAATTAAAATAAGTTTTTAGGGTACACGTTTGCACATATTTACCCACGTAGATGAACCGGCATAGCAAGAGCAGTATATGGCCATTAGAAGAACGTAAGCAATATGTAGATTTCATGGTTAGTTTTAAGTTTCGGCAAAAGCATTAAAATGACAAATAGTTTAGTTGTCAGAAGGAACGCCTGTATGGAGCGATTGAAAGGAATAAAGGCCCTCTAATTAGTTGTATGACAGTAACTTTATTTGCATTTCTTATCGTTTACTTATTTGCAACTATAAAGACGCGGCCGAATCTACGTAATTGCTGTAATTATAACAAACGTACGAAAAGATTTTACAAGATAAGTGTGATTGAACTCAAAAACTACTTGATTGATTCAAGGAGTTCTGCACAGCAGTTGCAGTTCTAGGAAGAGCTCAAAATATGTACCCACGTCCATATCTTGGAGTAACTATCCAGGGGTCGGAGGACTTTTCCATTACAACCTATTTAAAATGGTTCGTAACAGTTCGATCCGTAGACTGTTTGATTCAGAAAAGAAAGGAATATTAAGAAACGTGGAGGATGTAATGCTTCAAAATACTTCTTTAAAGCTAGCTTTTCATTCTTAAAGTAAAGGATGAATAACACTCTCCTAACCTACGTGGCCGCTGCAAGCTCATCGTGCACTACTAACTGCACTGACATTTGATGGAGATGATCTTGAGTTTCTCGCTTTTTTTATCAATCGATTTGGTTGACTTTTTTACGACTTTCGAATAATGTCGTAAATCGGCGACGTGAAAGTTATGTACCATATGGTTATCAAATACCTTACAGAAAATCCTTTAACGTTTCCGATGTCGATGCCTTCGTCACTGAACGAAAAGCTAAGACAAAAAAGAACTCGAAGTAAAGGCCGCTTTAAAACTGCCTCCAAACGATTTTTGAAAGCAAAAACCTACACAATCGAGTATGAAATATGAAGTTCTTCTGAGTGTACAAACGCAGTAAAAGAAAGAGTAAGCCCTTCGGGAAAGCTACATGACACAAAGAAATGTTTAAATACTTGAAAATGGATTAATTTTTAAAATCATGTGCGCATAGAGCTGATGACAAGGAAGTCTTAGGACTCAGCTATAAGTTTTTAGTGCGATTTATCCTCGTAACAAGTAACCAAATCGCGAGCAGGCCTATTTTCCCTCTTTCTCTCCTTCAGAATCCACCACATTTTTTTCATAATCCCGAAAGGCTAAAAATCGATTCTCATCATTTTCGTAAGGGAAAGTAATTTGTGGACCAAGGTTTATCTGCTCTGCATAGACTTTCCAAGCGGAGGGACATGCGTAGCAAATAACTATTTGTATCAATTATACGTGGATATATATGACAAAAAAGACTCAGTTTAAACGAGTATCGGAAGGTTTCATCCATATGCCAATAGCTTTCGTTTTGCGAGATTGGCGCAGAGAGCAGAATGTCTGGATCCAGCATATGTCATGCAATGCTAATCCGCATAAAGTGGACCGCATTCATATAAAATGGCTTCGTATAGGACGACACATGGGTTATTACAGTTCTCTTATAATAGGCTCCTAAAACGCGGTAAAACGGTAAGACAGATATTGCGCATTAGTTGCAAAAAATAATATAACGATTGAGTTCATAAAGCAAAAAGTCGGAAATATGCACCAATAAACTTTTATACATCAAAAAAAACTTTTACTATTCAACGGAATGAGTCTTCTGCGCTGTTTAAAGGGATGTTTACTCTGTAGTAATTGATTAGTTACATTACTTACTCTCTCTCTAATGCTTCATTAGAAACAATCTTGTTTTTCTTTTTTAGAAATTTTACTTGACAATCGCTTGAAATATCTCGCAAGAGAAAAAATCGAATCTTCTGTCGTGTTCTTTGCCATTTATTGCTTTATTATAGAACCTATACTTCGAAGCTTTTATTGTTAGTATGTGTCCTACCACGTAATCAATATTTAATCGGAAAGAGTTAGGAGAAGAAATAAACTAAACTTCTATTGCAAATAGCTTCTGTTGCTGATGAGTATGCCGCTCAAGATAACCGCAACTCATAATAAATGTAAAACAATATTTATTTTGAAAATTTTTAATCAGAGTCAACATTAATCTCCTCGCTTTCTGCGCAGACGACTTGTATGTGGGCCCATCTAGCTGAGAGGAGTTGCAATGTGAATCGTATAGAAAGCAAAGTGTAATAGCTCGGGCAGCCACTCCACTCTCAGTGCATTTTAAAAAGTTTGAAGGTGAAGTTTTATGGCAAAATAAATGCATACTAACGTCATTTAAAGTGTGGCAATGCATTTTACGCAAAAAGTGTACATGAGTGATTGTGTGCCTTGGCGGCCGCTGCTGCTTTTTCGTTGGCCAAGTGATTAATGAGTTTTTATTGCAACAAGTGTTTTCTAGAGTCTCAAGTAACAAACACATGCGGCTAATTTTGCTTTAGTTACATCGCTTGGTACCCGCTTGTTGCTTGTGGTACGAAGTCGAGTTTGTTTCTTTTTAGATGCTGCATGTGCATGAAAAGCTCATGAGAATTACATCATGGCGAAAATAATAATAT
>NW_023998500.1:48710-52754 GCF_014805625.2 Glossina fuscipes
TTAAAAATTGACAAATGTTTAACTATATTTGGCATCGTATGTCTATATGCTTTCAAATTCTTAATAAATATAATACTATATATGTATATGACTCACAAATGTCACGCTTTATATGGCGTTAAAAGTCAAAGTTTGTTAAACGCAAAAATTTTCTTACTTATGAAAGAAATAATTATTATAACGAAATATTTTATAAGTTACGGGCAGTAATTGTGTCAAATAATTATTAAGTTTTTATTGATTTAACCTAATTCTGTTACTGATGGAACAAAACTCTATGATAAGAGGGCCAACATTTTCTCTCTACACAAGCAATAACGTCAAGACATCTAGTTAGAGTGTGGTTCCATAATACCTTAGGGAATACCATTACTTACGTATCTGATAATTAATCCAAAGATTTATTATTTTCTATTAAGGCTTAACATACTTCTTTCACTTGCTATCTACGTACAGCGAATGGAACTGAAATATTCGGGGAAATTGATTATAAAAGATAAAAATATCGGCAGAAGAGGTTTGGTTCAATAGCGCTTAACATACATAGAAGTATTCTTAAAGCAAGAAGCATTTAATTAGTACGATTCGCTAATATGACATAGGAAAGCTAATTGCAGGAGGAACTTATAGCTCGTTCCTCATAATTATACTTGGCATCTAATCCAGTCATTGGGGATTTACCAATCGTCAGCGATACCGAAATTGCTTACAAGTGAAGGTATATCCGCAAAATGAAGACCACTTTAGTGCAACATACGAATGCAAAAGCATTCATCGAACACCAGCCGAGTGCTAAGTATGCGTATCACCCTTATTTTAAAGTTGCTTCCACCTAGGTATGGTCTTACCAATCGAATATCTGCACCAGACAAATGTTTTTTGCTAATAATGTGACTTTATGCGGTCTCTTTGAGGTTTACGATAAGCACTGACACAAAGATGAAGACAAAGTTATCGTTATCTGTGAAGATTTATAACAGCTAAAGGCTCGAAGTGCATAGTCGTATAATTAGAAGTATGTACTTCAAATTAGTGTCCGCCCACGCACAATGGTGAGAACTCCATAAGTTTGGAAAATTTACGCATTCATGAAAACGGACGTGACATCCAGATTGAACTATAGTAAAAATGATGACGGGATAGTCGACATTAAGACGTGTTGTTATGGTGTGTATTTGTCGGAAAACTTCGGATGAACTCCAATGACCGTCATATGTTCCGATTAAAAGCTATCGATCTAACAATTCCAAGCCTCTTGTTGCAATACAACTTTAGTCCTATTCTCTAACGTCAACAGAGGGAGGTAGGTAGGTAGCTAGATAAAACGATGAGTAAACATCATGAGAGGGGAAACTATTTTAAAGTCATTGCACACGTGCGACGTATCAAAACTACTCCGCCAAACAGTGCAAGAGATAATACAGCTTTTTAAAGATAATGGCATCAAGAATTAAGATGAAGCCAACATCAAGTGTTGCATTAAGAGCATTATTCCCGAGCATAGCCCGAGGATCGAAATTAACCAAATGTTCTTTATACGATTCCTCGAAAGCAAGAATTGGAACAAATTTATACAAAGACGTCTTATCTCTCATAACATTCTTGTCGAACCTCTCTTTTAAACCAGATAGGGGCTGTGATCTTTAGAGGGCGGCAGTCAAGTAGTCCTGTATTGCTGTACCTTTATCGACGAGTCACTAAACGTACAAGAGCACGCTATAGTGCACACTATTACTTTGTTCCCCCCACAAAACCTTAAAATAACGTATGAAACGATTTTCTCAACGCGATATTTTCAGTAAATGTCAGTGAAAGTATTCTTCCTAAATTTGTTTGGGCGACAAAGTCTCAAGAATTTTAAAGTCTACCAAAGAAAAGGGAATGAAAAGAGACAAAACATTGAATTAGTTAAAGATACCAGATGAAGCAAAAAATCTTTAGCTTTGTCATTACAAATTGAGTCATTAAATTTATTTACGAATGTTGAGAAAGCGAGTCTTGAACATGAAAACTTCCGCATTGGAATTTATCGCATACATCCACTTGCACATATGCGGTGTCCAATAATAAAGGGTAATAGCTTTGTAGCCAAACTTAATTGGGTCAACTCTGACAAATGTTCAATGGCGTGGAGAACAACAAAATAATTTAGCCTATAAAATGGTAATAAATTATTCACATAATTGCCACCGAAATATTTTCACATAAATTACACACTCACTCCTCCCTTGGTTTACATTACATTCTGTCATTGTGGTGTCGCAAGAATTCACTGTAAAAACGAAAGACTTGAGATATTCGCATATAAGATAACTTAAACACTTCCACAGCATTTAGAGAGAAGCGAGAGAAAGTTTGATCCCCGATCGGTGATAATAATCTTGGATTGTGTTTTTAATTGTATTTTATCTCGTTTTGCAAATCAACCCAAGCGATTCAAAATTGGAGGTTTTTCAAAATGTTATGCAAAATACTTAATCTCTTTAACGCTTCCCCAGTGCAATGATAAAAGGCAGTAAGACGTTAACACGCTAAGATGGCCAAATACCTACGTAACAAATGCTAAATGTCTAACATCTTAGCAAGCAAAGGGTTTTTTGCAGAAACCTACACTCATCTCTCGAATTACGAGGCGAGGAGGATTTAGACAATTCTGTTTTGTGGTGCCTGCCCAGAGAGTCTTACTTTCATTAAGAGAATGACGAAACCAGGTCAATGAGAAATAATGATGATCGATCTGTAGATACCGAGGATAGTGATGTTATGCGATAATACCCAAAAAACTGGAGAAAGGTTTATGAATTCTGATGCTGCAGTTGTTCTGTTGCTCTCATTTACGAGTTTCTTATCATTGACTTGGGTGTCCCTCTACTTTTAAATATTAAACTCGAATTAAATGCAGAGGGTTGACACTGCTCCTTAAGAAACTGGCCGCGTGTTAAGTTATTGATCTGGACTTTCATTGAAAAACAAGCTTCTACACACATCCCCTCTCAACCCAATCTAATTCTACGACATAATTTCGATCTAAGTTATCCCGCAAACACTGCTTGGCACATGATCACTGCGCAGCTTCATCACGATCTGGGAGTTATGTACAACAAAGCTGAAGTTACATAATATTTCGTGGCTTACAAGAGCGCTATCAACACTCATCCCTCCATGCAGACAGGCAATCTAATGTCGTGTAGAGACTGACCTAATGCTGAATACCAGAACCTTACCGAACCAAAAAGCGAGAGCACTTATTATGTCGTGAATTTTGTAAGTTGGGATAATGCCTATCATCTTCACAATTGTAGAAGAATCCGCTAATAAAATTTGATCAGAGTAAAGCGAGACTCAAAATTTTCCTTCAAGCCTGATTCCTCGAATAACAAGGGACGAGTGTACGCCTTCTCTGCCTCAATGCAATTGCTATCTTGTATCGTGTCTTAAAAATTAACAAAAAACAAAAACTAAATTAACTCAAATCGTTTGGTACATATCTTACGGTACTTGTTGCCGCTGTTACCCTCTTTGTCCGCGCTCTGACAGAGAAGAATACACGTTCACACGCGTATGTTTATACATTTTTGTAAAGGATTAACTTGATAAAAGTTAATTTGCAAGCAAAAAGAAAAAGTTTTTCGAGTTTCGTATTCAAGTCGCATAAAGTGTCAGTCAGTCGGTCAGGCATTCGCCAACCAACGCACATGTGTTTACTTCTATTTTATATTTCATTATTATTATTATTACTTTCTACTAAATAGACATTTTCTTATCTCTATCCATTTATGGCTCCTTTAAGATGTTGCTGCTGTTTACTGTAAGCATCTTTTGCTGATTGCGTACACAAACACACACACATACAAACACGCATTTACGGCAACGGTTTGTGCTGCGTATACACTGCACAGAGAGATGAGTTTCTTGCAATTATATTAAATTGCTTCAGATGGTATTGTATTCCAAAGATCGGTCAGTGGCATCATTATTATTCTCTTCAGTTTCGTTTTTTTTTGTTTCTTGCTTTTGATTTTTCTATTTTTAATTAGTTTGTTT
>NW_023998500.1:52764-52990 GCF_014805625.2 Glossina fuscipes
CTTCGCCTACTGGTTTCGAGGTCTCTGCGATTTATTCACATTCATTGTGAGCTGATTTTTTTGCTGATTCGAAATACTGCACTTTAAAAATAGCAATCCAAGAAACAACAGCTAGGCGCGATTAAGAAAAACCGTCACACCTAAAACTTTGGAAACCATTCTGAACACAGCTACAATGATAGTGACTGCGGGGCATAGCAACGCGTACGATGACTTTAATGTATAG
>NW_023998501.1:0-6571 GCF_014805625.2 Glossina fuscipes
GATAATTTAAAAAATGTTACTAATTAAAACAATTTATGCGAAAATCGTGGAATATGAGAGAGAAAACATGGGTATACCAATAGAATTATGATTCCATTATGGGCATGCTTTTAAAGAGTCTCTCATATTAACAGATCCTCGTACGGCCGACATACCTGTGGCGTCATCGTTGAAATATACGTTTGCTTTGATAGGCATATATTTGTTGATAGTTTTGAAACTCGGTCCGGCTCTTATGTCTAATCGGAAACCATTCGAAATTAAGCGAATTTTGCAGATTTACAATATACTGCAAATTGTGGGCAACTTGTATTTGCTTTACCAGGTACGGATATGCATTTGTATTGACTTGTACAATAATTTAAGAAAAGTATCCCTGAAAATCATTTTTGGTTTTGTTGATGGAAGTTCCACTCAATATTCCTCTAAAATTTTAACAATTAGTGCGATTTAAAAATTTTCTGTACAGTGCCTTAAACTCATACTATTCGCTTGATAGCTTCAAGTGTAGCAAAGGTTTATCCTTTTACCTGAGTAATCCCTTTGTTCCTTTGATAACAGACTGAAGAATATTGATAAATAGGATCATAAAGCTAAAGTCACTTAAGAAGGAATTTGCGTAACACAAACGATCTCAAAGGAATATGCAAAGATGGCACAGTTCTCAATTGACCGGGCCATTTGCACATGCTCTTGGTAAATATTTGTTGTGATGTTCCGAATTGTTTCTGTTAAATCTCCTTGAAAGTACATCCATCTGTACATGTTGTTTGTTTGTGGAATTTTTATAGAGCGCACAGTGACACAGATAGTTGAAATTTTTTTGGTTGACGCCTAGATGACAAGGGGGTTACGTTGTATCTAAGTACTTGCAAAACAGAAACCCCTTCAAAGGCGCATTGAAATCTGTCACTTTCTATTCTTCACTTTACTATTTTGCATTCCGCGTACTGCTTACTATTTATAAATTTGTTATTCTTTTTCCTTCCATCCAGTGTTTTCTTTATTATTTGTATCATCCCAAATTTAGATGGACTTGCTTTAATACCGCTAAAACAGACTACAGCGTGGAGACCATGGAATTTCTAACACCGACTATTTTAGGATATTGGTTGAAGTTTTTCGATTTTCTAGATACCGTAAGTAGATTGAAATTGCTTTGGTTTTTCATTAATATTATTATTATTTTTATATAAACTTTGCGCTGAGAAAGTAGTCATTGCCACGGTCGACGATCTCTTTCGATTAAAAATAACATCGTGTTGACTTCTACTTGAATTGGGAAATTTGCCCTCATCCCGAAAAGATGTAGCGAAGAACTCAGATTTTACTTACTGAACTTTTGTTGATGACTTGAGATTTAATTTTCTACTTACTAATTGAGGGTTGACTTACGTAAATGAAATGTATTTAAAGTGATTCCATTTTAGTGAAATCTCTTCATAGGTCGACGGCCGCAAATTTCAACTGTTACGTTAAACCTTACAGTTGACAAGATATGGATTGAGAACTTCATAGACGTTAAAGTTGCGTCAGTTGCGTAAACGCGCGAGAACTGATTTAAGTGAATACGCAAAGACTTTAAATTCATGCTTCTTGCAGCTTTTATATAAAGCCATTTCTCATACAGTGCTTGCTTTTATTCATTCTGTTAAATTTGAGTGGTGAAGTAGAGGAAGAAAAAAAATTGCTGGACATCGGTATAGTGACCATTAATCCATATATTTCCATCTGTCTTTTAGATTTTCTTCGTTTTACGGAAAAAATGGAATCAGGTTTCATTTCTGCACGTCTATCATCATGCCATAATGCTTTTTGCAGCTTGTGTGTATGTGAAATATGGTTTTGGTAAATATAGAAAGCATAACACTTCTTGTTTTACTTAACATAACTTTATTTATACTCGCAGCATCTCATTTTACTATGGTGCCTTTTTGCAATTGCTTTGTACACGTTGTTATGTACAGTTACTATTTGGCAGCTTCTCTGGATTTGAAAATTGATTTTCTACCGTGGAAGCGAAGTGTAACACAAATACAAATTTTACAATTTTTGTTTTTGTTAGTGCATACAATGGCAGCAATTGCTGATAATTGGTGTGGATTATCTATGCTTCTGCTGACCGTTGTTTTCCTACAGGATATATTTATGCTTGCCATGTTTGGTAACTTCTATTATAGAACCTATTTGGCAAACCGTCGAAAGATCGAGAACAATATGAAGAAAATCAAGGAAACTTAGATTTCCATACGTATGTTGTTATTGAACTCCATATGACGTACTTCACTTGAAATAACATAGCTAGAGTTTAAGAATTGTAGACGAATTTATGACTTTGACACTAATAATCGTTTCCGTTATTCTCGCTGGTCGGCAATATAAAATCTCTTATTGAGGGTAAGGCATTGGATGTTAAAGATTGGCGAACATCACTTTCTTACTCTCTTAGCATTGTTGTATTTTAATCTTACCTTAGGTTAACTTTAACCCTATTAATGTGGATTTGCATTACATTTTTTTTAGATTAAATATAGATAACTATTTTTCTAACGTAGTTAAATTAAAATAATTAAAAAAAAAAATTTGTAAAAAATATAATAATTGTTTACCTTACTTGGTTATTTATTGGTTACTTATTGTTAGATAACGTTTAATAAGGTTAGTTCCTAATAATTACTAGGTTGTGTTCGTATCGGTTTTATTGAATATTCTTGCTTTGCAGTGCTTTTTATATATAACACATTTATATATAACGAATTGAATATGTAAAAGGAATGAAAGAATGCAAGCAATATTTTCCTGTGTAACTACATACATATATAGCATTGTACAAAGGCAGAACTGTTTGTCGATAAAGCACATTTCAAAAGTTTTATTATAAAATTTAATAAGTAAATGTTATTCCTACAAAAGCATACAATTTTGTTTATCGAGTACTGTGTATGATGTTAAAAGAATACAGAAGTTAATTAACACGACGTTGATTTTTTGAATGCCTGACTGCAACTGACTATTGTTTAAAATTATTCTTTAAAAACAAAATTTTGGTGCAATTACAACAAGTAAGAAAATTACATCTGATCGTCATGGAATCTTAAAAAAGACTAAAAAAGAGAAAAATAACAAAATTTTCAAACCCTATAACATTGGGTGGACGCTGCTGATTTATTCTATTTTCAGTATAAGTGGAAATGCAATAATGTGTATGTGTTGTATATTATGGCTAACAAGCAAAAAATAGGTTTGAGCGTTGTAGGCGTGTCCTTTGGTGGATTTGGGTCATTTTTAAATTCTTTTGTATATTTGAAGGCAATATCTTCTTTTTTGCGCGTGGGAGAAGATTTACCGCATATATTAGATAGTTGTTCAGACGGACAAATGGACAGACAAACAGATGGACATGTTTGGGCCCATTCCGAATTTGAAACGGTACAAATGTTTACATACTTTAGAGAATTTTTGGAAAAAAAGTGTAACTTTTAGTTGGGTATAGTAAAATATATTAGATTTTGGTGAGGCGTGGCAAATTTGTCCCATTTCTGTGCAGGCATTACAGCATTGCCCGTAGGATATATGGAACATACGTTCAGGTTATTGTAGATTTATTTGCATAGTTCATGAGTAATGAGCAAAAAACCAATTTTTTTATTATGTTTGAGAAACAGAGGCGTTCTTAGTTTACGTGATACGGTACGCCTGTCCTTCTTGCGAGAATTTTCAATTTTTCTTTCAAATTTGAAGACGATAGTTTCACTTTTGCGGTTACAACAGCTATTACATAGATGGACAGACGGACAAACAGACATGCTTAAATCAATTCAGAATTTTATGGTGATCTACAATATCTATACTTTGTTGGGTCACTGTTTTGACAAAATGATTATCCATCCTTCGGTATTGAATACTAGAATTGTGTTATTTTACCCTACACCACTTCTGGTACAGGGTGTAATATGTTAGTGCGAAAGTATGTAACACCCGGAAGGCTTAAGACAGGTTCGCCTTTTTCTTTTATTATACCTATCGGTTCAGAATCATTTTCTAAATCGATCTAAACCTGTCTGTCCGTCTGTCCGTTTGATGGCTTTTCATGTATTTTTGTATTCAATCTGCAGGTCGCAATTATTGAGATATTTTGATGAAATTTCGTATACAGACGTACTTTGGTTTGGTCTACTTCTCCGACCACTCGCAATATAACCCCCTATCTTGAAACGCCGTTATGCACTTTTTAAGGTTTCTCGTTAAAGTTAGCTAAGTGATAGTAATTTGACTTTCTAAATCGGAAGTGGTGTTGGGTATCTAACGGTCGGCTTTGCTCAATTATATTGTTCACACTTGTTATTAAAAACTGGGACTTTGTAGCTACTAATCTAATCGAAATAACTTCTTCGATACAAAGGCGAACATAATTTTCATCCAACCGTATGGATAGTGATAAGTACAGCAATTGTGGTAATGTGAAAAGTGCAATTAAAAATCGAAGCAAATTACGTTCACTTTATAGCGACATTTAGTTTCTTTTTGCTTCAAGTCATTGTACCGTTAAATTTAAAGTCTTAATGAAACCATAGTGAATAGTTGCGAACGATTTCAGATCAACGGGTATTATAAAATATAGTAATGTTAGCGGGTCTGCATTGTTTCCTGCCCACAGTTATCTACCTATATCATTCTTAAATATTTAAGGGATCATTTAAGGGATCATGGTTTTACCCATTTAGCAAAGGGTACTCGAGGTACCACCATATTCAAGAGGCGTTAAGGCAGTATATCGACTATGTGCTCTAAGAGTTTGCGTCCCATATCGCATTGTGTCATAATGCCAACCGACCTGCGGGCTAAGGAACATGTCCACAAAGCCGAATTACAACACCTGTGGGATGACAAAGACAAGCGGCGAACAAAATTCCAGGTTGTGGAGTAATGGCAGAGTCGCTGGAGTAGGGCGAAAGGCAGGTGAGATCGCCGACTACGTAACTCGGTTATTAAGCGGCCATTGGTGTTTCCGAGCGTATTTGTATAGGTGTAAATTTGACCAGCACCCATTTTGTAGCTTTTGTGAAGCACCAAGGACGACGAACATGATTCTTGGCCTGTCTGTAATACAACGTCGTTTTTCTCTTTGACAATCTCATAATAAATATGCGATCAATAAAAATGGAAAGCGACTGGAGTGTTTGCCGCAAATATACTGTCGGAACAAAGAAACGAAGAGCAAGAGTGTAAACATAGGCACATAGCTAATGCTTTAACAGCAAACCTTCTTGTGAAGGTATATCTAAGATAGGGGTAGGAGTATAGATGGATGCGAACAAATGATTGGTATGTTCTCTTCGTTACATAGTTGTTACACGCAACCGCCCGAGGATGTGCGTTTAGTACCCAAAAGGAATTCTATATATTTTCAGGGTGAGCTTCAATTCGTAAATCGATAATTATATGTAACGCGAAAGCTTTGAAGCCTTCGCCTGAAACTGACATTTGAAGTTAGAAATGTTGCACGATAATGAGTGGAAGCTCTTTACTGCGAATGTATTCAAATAAATCATTGTTCAATTGTAAAACTTCATTAACTAAGCCAGTATAAAACTTTGTTAAACTTATCAGTAAATCGTTCATGACATCGTTGACGTGGGGATAAAGATTTTAAAGATTTTAATTTAAACAAGGATGGTCTCTGTTCGCAACGCCGATGTATACACGCATCAGAGACTTCAGAAAGCATTTATTTTTATTAACGTCAATCATCCAGATGGCGGAGGTACATTCGTTTCATAAAAACGTTTGCTTCATGCAAAATTCTGAACCTGCTCGCACTGTGATTGTGAACATTTTTCAACTTTAAAATCGCTAAAAAAATTTTAAAGTTTTTTCACGGGCTTTGATATTGAAAATTGATCGAATCGATCAAAAGCCACGTCTACAATACAATATAAACTGAGAATAGCTCCGCGTTTAACAGCAGAAACTATAACGGATACAGTGATAAAAATTTTCCACTTATATTCTGCAGCACCTGTACACAGAATATCTAGAGCATAGAAGAGATCTGGTCAAAGTCGAAATGTAGTTTTCTTATTTGTTTGTATTTTATCGTCTATTACTCAGGAGATGTAAGAAGGGTAGTGATTACGAAGGATTGTAGATAGATTAAAAAAGTAAAAAAAAATGGCTGCTGTAGTCTTATCCGTCTGCCTATCTATCGTCTCCGTAAGTGATGCCAAGTTTCTTTCATTCACTCTTATTATTATTTTAATTTAACCTAAAATATGCAACACTTATTGATATAAATAGAGAGCAAAGAATAAAAACTTTTTAAGAATAAAAAAATCTTTTTTTTATCTATAAAACTTTTAATATGTTCTGCTTCGGACAATTAGTTGATGTTCCCTGTAAAAGATATCAATTCGAAAATACTCCAAATCGAATCACTGTTACATTTGGTATTTCCTAATGAAAATTTTAGCTACTAGGATACTTAAGGTCCATAGTCGCATTTCATTTCGTATAGTTAGCACTAATGACACAGTGCAGCCTTCTCTCGTATAGCACAGTACTTGTATAAGAC
>NW_023998502.1:0-87678 GCF_014805625.2 Glossina fuscipes
TTTCTAGTTTCCGTCTATGTGTACCAAGGGCTGATTGATAAAATTGACAATTTATTGATTCCTGATGTAATAAAACAAAGTAAGTTTTGAAATTAATTGACAGCTAGCTCTGGTCCTTTGTTAGTTCTATAAATTTGATTATAGTATCAAAGCAAGACCCATTGCCAGCTTATTCGCAAATGAGATCATTATTTACCGACGATGTCATCAACATCCTTATCATATGTTGTGTACGATGTTAGCTGCATGAACAGTAGTTTACTTTTCCTTCTTGAAAAGCAATTTATTTAATCTTTTAAAAGCGTATTTATATAAGTCACATTAGATTTATGAAGGGTTTGTAACGCATTCAAATAATGATCGAACAATTTATGATATATGTATTTCAATTTTTTCTGTATGGGTTTCTTAATTTGGCCTCAGTTTCCTTCTCATTAACCTTGTAGGTCTTATTCAAAATTTATATTTATAGATTTTTGGATCCGCCTTTAAGTAACAAAATCAATTTCCACTTTCAGATGAAATTATGCCTTAAAGCTTCGAGTTTTCATATTATTTATCGTTATATCGTTTTGCCATAAAGTCCAGGAACATGATATATGTTTAGGTAACACGGAATAAGCATTATAAATAAGGCAAAATATATGCTATCAATGGGATGCCCAATTGCATAGAAATAACATTTGAATTATAGTATCTTTTGAGGTCTGAAATTGGTCCCTCGTTTTGATCCCACATATCCTTCGTTAAGTTAGTTTTAAGTCATCGTTAATTGAAGTAAAAGAAGTAAATATAAATTTTATTGTCGGAACCTTTGCACAGAGAGCAAACTTAGACTCTGTTCCTAATACTGGCATTACATATACATATGTAAAAGAAATGTGTCTGACATCTTGTTGGCAATCAAATGCGGTGATGGTGTATGATGAGAAATTCGGTCTCAACGGGATATAATATCTTTCGGTCGTTTTTATCATTTTATTATTATCTAATACATAGTTGAAAGTTTAAAGTAATGTTATTGAGAACAATATTGCTCAAGCTTTTGTACGTCATATTAAATAAAAAATAATAAAAATGATCTACTTTATGTTTTTCCTTTCCTTAACATTAATGATTTCAAAGTATACAACAATTATTCAGGCTAACATTTGCAAACAAAAAAAAAAGGTCGTAGACCAGGGGCAATACATCTTAATAGCAAAAAACTGCAGGTCATTGAAATATTGGTCGTAAGAAGATAGAAATATTATCGATTAGCAAAAAATCTACTGTGATCTACTATAGCGTATGCTTATCATATACAAAAATTTGAATCATTCTTCCCAAAAAATGAACATAGCAGGCTGCTAACTATTATCAAATAAGGCAAGAGTGCTCAAGAACATTAAGTGGAAGAGAAAACAATTTGAATATAAAATAAGCAAAAACATTATAACGGCTTACAATTATATACCCTACACCACTCCGCTCAATGCAGTTATTTATATAGAATAAGGCGTCATATGTGAAGTGGTCGAAAAAGTGGTCCGATCCGAACCATTGTTAACAGTGTTTGTCCCACAGTGGGCCAAAATATGGTGGTATAGCAAATTTCATCAAATTACCTCAAAAGTTGCGAAATGGAAGTTGAATACAAGCCACCCGGCAGACAAGGCTTCTAAATCGGCCGGTATAATAAAAAGTGAGTCTATCAAATCCTTCTGAGTATTGCGTGCATCTGTCATATACCCAGAACATAAGCCATCGAATTAATTTTTGCCTGATCTCGCAATGATCAAAAAAGTACGTCAAATAATGAAAGGAATTGGTTTATGGTACCATATGCTCTCAGAGCTTGCGTCGAGACTCCAGCTTATATGTATCTAATTAAACAACAACAACGGTGAATTAAACTCGCATATATTCTCTTGTATATATGTGAGGACATTTCACTATTGAAACTTCGCACTAATCAATCCAGGCTATTGTATTATACCATCATTACAACAACATTGAATGGACTGTTATTGTTTGGTATCTGCTTTCACTTTTTCCTTTATATTTTGTCTTCCAACAATTTAACCAACAAATATACCTCTACATGTTAAAGACATGAAGCAGAAGCAAGAGTGCCACTGCGTCTGTCTGCAATGTCTGCATTGCCTTAGTTTAGTAGAAAGACGTTAAGGCCGTTTGCAGCGCCCCTTTGTAAGGTGTAGGGACGTCGTAAATTGTTTACATTCTTGATGAGCCTTAAAATTAGAATCCGTGTAAGCAAGTCCGTCTGTGCGTTTGACTGTCTATCTGTGTATTTCCTGTATTAAGCATTCTTCTAATCGCAAAAATCAAGATGTCGAATGTAAATGGGGCAAAGCAGTCAAAATTTTGTGCTCATTATTCATAAACTGGGATCGACACAGTATAAGAAGTTCCATGTACGTTCTATAAAAATGAAAAAAAGTCAGCCACGCCCATTTACTAGTCGAACTTTAGCTATTTTTATTGTCAAGATATTGAGTATAAAAGATTCGATCCAGCCGACTATAATTTTCCCACTCATAATTATATAGGACGAAGCAGATGAATGTCATCGTTAATGTGGACCTATCAACTAGTCTCAACCTGAATGAAAATCTATAAGACGAATAAAGCAAATTAATTAAATTTTTTGAAGAACAAACTTCGAAAACACTTATGGTCAATTTAATGCATAAATTTCTGCTCGAACCGAATATGCTTTCTTTCCTATCATGGTACTCAAGGTTATGCTTAGAAGTGCGAGTAACTTTCCTAACTTGCGTCTGATATTTAATTGCAAAATAATGCGAAATTCCATTTATCGATCGTGTGATCGTACCACCCATATTTCAAGGCAAAAGTAAAAACGGTATTTCTATACTTATATATGTTTGTAATTGGTCAGGTTTAGGAGATTTTCGAACTTTATACAGGAATGTTATCAAAAATAATTGAAGGCCTCAACTAAACTAAGCCTTCAATCGAAGAGCTTTAAATATTTGAGGCACTAAAAAAGACGAGAAATTATCAATTTTTCTATGAATTTCATGCGGACCTATTCATAAATTAAGCAGTTATTTGAGCTTGAATTTGACAACAAAACCTATTGCTTCAAATGTGCAATCGTGACTACGGCAGGCGATCAGAAAGATACCGATTTTTCTTTTCTGACGATTGAAAGCATATGTAGTGAGTCTGCGCTGTCTTGCAAACATTTGCTAAACCTACACACACTACCCGCAGTAGTCATAATTAAAATTCGAAATGAATATCTTTTGTGTTTCTAATAATTAAAGTTGTACTTGACAACAATAACAAGTATTCGACAAAAACAGCAGCAAAAAGACAATCAAGTGCTTAGTTGAACAGTTCACTTGACATCTTTGCAGAGGTGAAGACATATATTTGTATGTAGGGATATGCATTCAACACATATCTGCTTTGCTTGCTTTTCGCTCTTCACAGTAAATCCGGTTAAGCTGTCTGTGCTTTTATTTTTGTTTTTTGGTTGAGCATGTATACGAACTAAAATGCAATGAAGTGCAAATGCATCCGTAATTAAGTTAATTATGTGCTTAATAGATGTGACAAAATCGTTCCACATACACATACGTCTTTTCAAATACGCTTATAATTTTATAATCGAATGCTCAGACTTTGAAGTGAGTTTTTAATTTGGACTAAGAAAAGACAAAGCATTTCCCAGTAACACAAATTGTTACAATTATGTCATAAAGTCATAAGCGTGACTTCAAGAAGGGGGCAGATAGAGTGGCCAGGTTCATGGTGGGCGAAGGAAAGCAAAATAATTGCGTTACACCCGGTGGCAGGGAGATTGAAATGGATGTAGTGTAACTACCATCATCAGAGTTAGCTTGAGAATCTGGCGCTCAAGGTGAGTTCTTTGCTATTGATAGTTTCTACATCGCAACACCTTTCCGCAATTCGACAGCGCGTTTTCGTTATGAATAATCTTATGAAAATCTTAAAAGTAAGTCCACATAGAGTCAACGTTTAACATCTGCACCTGTGTGGATAGCTTAACTAGACGTGTCCCGTAGGCCTATAAGTGATTTCTGGCGCCATCCAGTTTGCGAGACAATTCTGCAAGAGAGAGGGCCTATACCAAGACTGTATCGACAGATATTAAAGTTCCCTTTTTGTAATTATTCAGATTAGATTATATAAAATCGCTAAAAAAAATCTGTGTGAATTAAAGTCCACATATGCTTTAAATTCTTAATCGAAGGAAGCCCGCTGGCTTTTCCAATAATTTATGAAAGAGTGTTGGCAACCCCGCCCCAGTTTGCAATAAAAATGAAGTACCAGATATGAAATCTATGAGCCCAAACGCTCCTCTCTGGACAAGCCGTGGCCTGTTTACATCTAATTATTAATGCTAACGCAATTGCGAATAACTACAAATATCACGAATACTCCCCGAAAAGCAGCACTCAACAGTTAGTTTCACAGGCCACCGAAACTACTAGTCCTGCTTAGCAATGAAAAAGCACATGTGGTATCAAAGAGAGTGAGAGAGTGAGAGAATAATTAACACTATTCGTGTTATAGCTTCGGTCACACTCTTGGTTTTGGATTTTCAATATCTCCTGGGTGCCATCCAGATAATACACACTTGAAGTTCTCATCTACAAAGAAGCAGATATCAGACGCCAATCGATAACTGGCAGACGTGTTTGTAAAATCTTCGGCCTCCATTATCGATGAGTTCTGAGTAGAGAGGTTTGCAAGCAGACGACTTTTGATGCGAGGGGACTTAAAAGTAGGTGCAGAACAACATCAATAAAACACTTAACTTTATTAAGTGAAAAATAGAACCAATAATTTTAGCCGCTAGTTCTCATCTCGTTCTAATTCTAAATTTTGGTCCCTTGGAATAAGCACATTATAGTAATAATAATAATAATAATAATGATTAGGAAGTTGGAGGGTAAAAATAAGACCAACAACATCGTCTACAATGATTAGACCAAACACCTTAAAAAAAGGACGAAGAGCTGAGACTAAATTCGAAAATAGATAAATAGAACGGACCTAAGACGATTCATCGATTGGTTTGACTAAAGATCTCAACCAAAAAATCTAATCACCGCATATAGGGCCATCTACATTATGGTTCCGAAAGTAAACGCGCATCATACACACTTTTGATTCAAATTTAGATCAGCTTTTTTTTCAATATATTGCTTGGACCATGCCATTATTTGTAGAATACCATATATGCATGACTGAACAGCGTACAGCAATTAAAAAATAATTGTTTTACGAGGTTTACAAGTTGAAAATATAACGCTAGAGAAACATGATAACTAATTTTTTGTGGCAAAAGTTAGATGATTTCACGATGTCGGGCTTGAACAAAATGATGCGACATGCCACATATAACGTAACAAAATCAGTTACAATATGCCTACATAATGCGGCATATGTTAGACCAGTGGTCTATTCCACTAAACCACAACATTTTTTGCATCAAGATGATTCGTGTTACTGGAGAGGTAAGAGCAGATTTGCGTGGAAAAGTGGCAAACATCCCTGTTTCAAGATTGCATTTTTGGAAAAGTGCAGAGGCGGCCGTTTATATTAAATCAATTTTGAATAAGAGCAACCTGTAGCAATAACCAAAATAATAAAAAATTGTGTTATTAAAAATGTAAAAAAAAAAAACATATTTGATGATTTTATGTATAATTTGAATTACGCGATTAATACATAATAGAGAAGATAGCAGTAACAATAATATTGATAATGTTATAGCATATTATGCTTACATCCTGATATTCAGTGAAAATCTACTGGAATCGTATAAGTTTATCTCTTTGAATCCTAAATAACCACAAACAACATTTTGTTGTTTTTAGCTTGCAAAGGCCTTTTAACAAATTGTACTTTCTTTACATTTTCTTTCACCTATTCTCGAATATATAAAGCGTAGATAAAAAGAACAAAAAGAGAAAAAACCCAAAAAAGTATATTTTTCAATAATTGACATGTTTCTGCCATACCCGGTTTCCATTAATTTTCATTTCTTTTTTAGGTTTTCGGTGCCGCTTTTCGCATTAAAAGCACACCCTTTGAATAATAATGTGTAAATACTAAGTTGGAAAAATGATTTTATTCATTTTACAAATTTTCTACGCTAATCTCTGTTACATCTTTGTTCAAGTTTTTACTCACTTTTTTTTTCTTTTTATGTAAAAGCAATTTTTAACCCCTCGCGTAGGGGTTATGAGGTATGAAACCAGTACTCGTCGAACCAATCATTAAAGCAATTATTATTCCTATTTCGAATTGCAATACTTTGTTGCAAATGATGAGAAACAAATGAAAAGCTGGATCAAGCTATATATAAGTATAGTGTAACCATGTCAACAGCGCTACGCTAATTGTGGACGCTGCAAACCCAAAACAAATGAACCACACAGAGTTTGCACTCATTTCCTCTACTGGGTATAGAATAATTATTGTGTATTACGGTGATGGGGAACGAGTTTTAAGCCAATCCTTTTGGGGAATAAAAAGCCGTGATGACTAACGGATACTAAAAGACTCATTTTTCTCTTGTTAATATCCTTTATTATGAATTGAAACAAAGGTTTTTTTCATTAGGGAAAGATATATAATCCTTGGAACACTTGAAGGGCCCTTCTTCAGACTTTTGTCGCTGGCAACAGATCCCTCTTCTGCCAAAGCGATTTAATTTTGCAATCGATGTGGACGGTTAGCTAGGACCTTCCCTCGAATTTTCACCTCTGGGATTTTCAAAATAACTCCAACTTTCTTTCGTAGCAACGATGCGATACAAGAACTTGTTCGTTTTTGTCGTTCGGGAAAACAAAAAAATGCTATTTGGCGTAAAACCCGATAAGAAAAAAAGATTTTTCTCGTATGGCTTATATTAATATTACGGTTGGTTATTGCTGCGCGTTGTCTAAGCGATAAAAAAATAACAAAAAATACCTATAACAAAATAACGTCATATATGTGTGTCCTCTACAAGATATCTATAGTCATATATTAGGAAATTCCGCTGCCATGCGCACGCATCTGCTCTTGAATTTTATTTATAGATAGCCTCAATTGGTAGATACCCTGCGTAGCACAATTTCGCATCTATGCCCGAAATATTATACATTCTCCATTCTATGTCACACATACTTGCATACCTTGTTTTACCCAAAAACAAAAAATATAGTTGACACTTAACTCTTATACTTGCTCGTTCGCATACATCAAGTACAACTTCATAGCTCATATAATATTTCTTCTCTTTTCTATTTATGCGCAAATGGTAGTAACCTAAGCTTATTTGCTTTTTCGTTAATCTTCAAGTGCAACGATACAATTAAACACTTCAACTTAAGTGCTTTTAGTTCAGTTGAATCTATATTCCAGCTTAGTTGTGTGTATATATATGGATAAATAGATTAATAAAGTAAATGCAAACAAGAATAAACGCAACATTTCTACCAACACAGGAGGTATTGTCCTTATGACACTCTGTCCATCGACTGCCTTGATGCGGACGATAAACGATTATTATAATCATGGTTACGTGAATCGTAAGTGTTTGCTTTAAAATTTTTCAAACGGTCTCATCTTCAAATGTTCAATTTTCGAACAACAGCTGTTCACTTACTGCCGCTATCTCTTGGTCTGTCAATCCACAGATGTTCGACTTGGCAGCAAGTAATAATAAGAAATAAAAACATTGTAGTTCGTCACGGCCCGCTATTAAATACCGTACACTACTGTGTTTAACACAACTATTCATGTGCCGTACAGGAAGTGGTCGGAGAAGTTGTCCGAATTAAACAATTTGATAGGGCATTTGCCCTTGCGAAGTTGCGACTTATAAGTCGAACGCAAGGATACAAGGGCATACAAGCACCCAAGCATAGGTATGATAAACGTCTGCCGTAAGTTTTTGCAGTCGTAGTTGGAGAGCATAAAAACAAAAAACGATTCATTTCATGTCCATATCTCATTGTGTTAATAATAATTCTTTCTTTAACTAGGAAAACTACGGAATGTGTGGTTTCTCTTTGGTTTTTCATGACCTTCGGTTATAGTATAACATAGACATGGATACATACATATAACTAATATCTATGTAGCTTTTGGTTGGGAATAGATTTAGAAACTGTATGCAAGTCGGTGTGGTATAGTAACAAATTTGCATATTCACACTCGCAAGCAAACAAGTTTTGATAATAATTAGCACAGCACAAATAATCATGCAACACATACGGTACATGTGCATGTACATAGTGCTAACATATCCTCGAACTAGATTCGGTTGACGTTTCAACTGAGTTAATGACTGTTGTTGTAATAATTTGCTTGAAGCAACAATTTAGAATGTTTGTAAGCTTAAGCTATAGAACACATTTACAAACATTAATATTGAAGATAGAAACTATGAAACCGTGGTCTGTACGGAAAGCAAAACAAGCAAGGAGTTTATTATTTGTAACTTTCACCAAAGCTCGCACACACGTACCCGCAGACACGTATTGTTGCAAATCAAAACGTGTCTGCGTTTAAGTGGAGCAACTAGCAGTTTATTATAAAATTTATTGATTTCCTTAAAAATTTATTCTGAAAAAAAGTAGTTTTTGGTTAAACTTTCCCCAAATGTGCTTATTGTCAGTCCGTAGTCCTCGCTACACTTGGTAAATGTTGCAAAAGTACTCAATATTAAAATGATTGTAATCTCATTACAGGTTGTCTGCTGGTGTCCCCACTCTTGGTAATAGTTTACAAGGAAGTGCGAAAGAGAAAGCATGCGTGTAAAGCGGGAAGTCTATCTTAAAACCATATCGTCCTCTGAACATTCTCTTGAATATGAAGAAAAATTTGGTTTAAAACAAATAAAAGCACTGTGCTGGGCCATGACCCGGTATTAGGTGCCATACATCGCCCTACACGACTTATAACGACCTTTGAAATCAAAGTCTTACATGTGAAGTGCTCGTATAAGTGCGTAAGCAAGGAAGACTCATTTCCAATGGTGATGGTTCTTAGTTCAAAACACATTAGTGTTTTCATTAAATTATCTCAAAAATTGTGTCCTGTAGGTTGAACACAACAATCAGGACAGACAGACACTATTAAATCAGATCAATAAGTGATTTTGAATCGATCAATATACTAAGACATGTGCCTATCTGGTTTACTTCTGGGTGTTGCATACATTTTCACAAACCTTATGCACCCTTGTACAACATGTGGTAGAGGGTACGATAAAAAGTACTGGCAATCGTAATGAAATCCAACAATTGAAAATAGAATATTGTAAGATGCTCTAAAAAGTGTACATAGCAAACACGTAAAAACTAAGAGTGCTATCATCAAAAATTAGCACAAGTTAGCGTTAGTTAGTTAAAAACTACATTATATCGCTCCAAAAGAGGCCTTCTCTGATCTTATACATCTTCAGTTTTTAATTCGAAATACATTGACAAAACGGTTTTCTGCATATCGTCCTAAGCTGCAATGTTCCCTTTACATCTATAGTCTTAACTACTGTTGTAAATTCCTTTACGTATATTTTTCTTTTTGGCTCCGAAAATAGGAAGAAATTTCAGTGAGAGATGTTTTGCCGGATTTTAGTGCCTATAGGTAATTTTGTTAGTCAGGTCATACGGGGTCTTATAATTTAGGTCACCTCCCGTTTGATGTACTTTCAAGTTTCTTCATCGGTAAGTTGCAAAGTGCAGGGTGGATAAAGTACATGTAAGCCATTGCATTTAGATATGAGTTCCAGGAAGTGGGGAACAAGTCGGTTGTTGGTGAAAACAAATGTGACACGTTGGGAAGTGAAGCTGTAAATGTTCGTTCCTGTCAAAGATGACGTGCCAAATTTTGTTTAGGAGATTTCAGTCTTATAGCATATCGTCGATATGGGCGATAATGACATGCCTACGTTGGAAGGCAACTCACATCTGATCAACTTGCAATTACAAAGTAACTCGGCATCCATCACTCCTTTGTCGGCGAACACATCAAATGTCTTCAAATTTTATTCAAAATACAATAAAAATTTTCCCCCAACTTAACAATATCGCAAGAGCGCTATATTTTTCCAATATGTTTAGGAGTTTGTGACTGCAAATAGTTTTTGTTTGGACTTTTATAAAGTATGGAACGTCGGAAGAAACATTTTTGAGATATTCCGCTTTTCGACGTCGACAATGATAACAAAACTATCGAGTTACTTTCTAACCAACCCAACAATTAATTATTGTTTCCTTCAAATTTTCCTATACTGTTTTGTTCCCTTTATGCAGGATTGAGCAATCACACAACTCGTTGATCTTTCACTTCACTTTGACGAAAGCGTATTTGTTCTGCGGAAATGTCAATCTCCCTGTTTGCAATAAACAAAATTTCGTGTTTCCTAAAAATTCGTCAGTCCCGAATCTAAAGAACGTACGATGTTTTCATGGTCGACCTTCCTCCTAATTTCACACTAATTGTATAATGCATCATTTGAGTGGCAACCTGGATACTGTTCTACGTAAGTAGAAATTTCCAATTAAAATACAACCTCTCCTGCTACATGCTGCAAACGAAAAGGAAACCACAAGCAAAAATAAATTTTCATAAATTTTTCATTTCATTAAAATCTTTTTAATTTCACTTTAGTGCAATTGTAAGCATTAACGCTTGAATGTCAGAGCTGTCAAGTGAAACATTTGCTATGAAAAAAAAACACAATGAAACTTTTTGTGGTGACGGTTTTTTTCACAAAATTCTTTCGAATGCTTTGAAAAAATCCGGAAAGCTTTCTGTGTATACTCCAAACAAATGTCTAGCGTCTGCTGTTGTTGCGAGATAATTAATTTTAGTCAACTTATTGTTAAATAATTTTCTAATTAATTATTACAGTATAAAACTTCTTATTGTTCGCGTTACAACAAAATAAAATTTAAGTGTGAAAAACTTGTATTCATAACTAATACTTAATTCTTGTGCAGATATCTATTCTATTTACGGTGTCTGTGTTTCCCAAAGAGCCCAAAAGTAACTTTACCAGGAATTCGTTGAGTCAAATCAGCGTCCTTTGGCATAACAGTACCGCGCTTTCCATGAACTATGTGCCATTAAATAGATTTTTTAACCAGATATCAGAAGTCTCCTGTAAAGTTTCAATTCTCGGTGATTTCACGCAGTAAACGCTGCTCGGAAATTAACAATTTCGTTGACTTTTGGTAACATCAAGTTCTTTGCAACACTGCAGCACCGAAAGGATAACGCAGCATCTTCTTAGCGCTACTTCCGATTTACGGACGGCTTTGGTGTTTATTAGTTTACGCGGAGCTTTACCATCAGTCGGTATACGCACATTTCGCTTCGTTCCAGGCAGTTATCATGTTCAACGATTAACTGTAATTTTACATTTGACATTGTTTAAGAACTGTTTTGGAGAATTAATACAAACTCAAGGCGCGTAACTTCTATCTTTCTTTCATAGTTGCCATCAGAGATTGGGGTACATTGGGGTCCAAGAAGCTTAAGACACCTTACAAAGGTTTTAAAGTATGTTAATTAGTATCAAATTTTTAACCTCCCAAAGCATGTCGATTGATTCTTATGTCCGTCTATGTAGATAGGCGCAGAAAAGATTTCCTCACAAGGTTAAGATATCAAATTCGACCAAAAAAACAGTGGAAATTCTTGCAGGCAAGCTTATAAAATGATGGTCGGCTCAATTGATTTAAAGACATCTCATAACGGAATAACGTGAGTTAAAAATACTTCGGCTTTCAAAAGAAAACAAAGACTGTATTTTTTTGTTTATTGCTTCATAAACTACAAAATATTTTATGGAAGATCGCGCAGTATCTACAAAAAAACGAAGAGAGTCTACGACATACAGTCAATTTTATAGAGTAAGAAAATTTCACTTTTCCCTTTTTTTGAGCATGAACGCGCGACTTACAAACGATTTGGCCAAAGTCGAATATTATTTTGTAACGTCTTTCTAATCTTGTGTAATTTAAATTCTTATTTAAAATCTTAGATTTCACCGTAGCAATCAGTGTAGGAGAAGAGCAAGTGATAGATGTTTATTCTTTTATTACATAAAATGCAATTTTCCCAAGTACCACGTATTAAATTGTTTTACATACAAGGCGTTACTACTTGTTCCAAACAAACCTTACTTTTTAAAAAAGTTATCGTTGGATGAGACGGACCTTTAAATATCCTTCGTCTAATACAATCCTTCATTACCTTTATGGCAGCCTTTTTATGGGAGGAGGCTCTAGACTGACATAGTCCATGTTCAACGACGTAACCTTTCTTGTCAAAGATTTTATCATTCTTAGCCTATTTTTATCATAAAGCACTAAAAATTCAGCTTCTTACCATTAAAACATTTCTATGGAACATAAAAATAAAAAAAATATAAAAATAATAAATTTATCTACGTTTTTTAAGTGAACGTTGAACCATCATCGTATTTTGTATCAATCGGTGCAATAAAATGCAACGTACAGAAGACGTGCTTTAGTGAATGAGATTAAGTAAATTTCAAAATGAAGAAATCAACATAACGCTATGCTTTATGTAAAGTCCACTATACAAATTGTATTAAACATCAGAGCTGAGGACAAATCGAAAATTTTCGTGCCGATTACTTCATTTCTATGTCATCAAATGTCATCAAGCAGCACTTACAGACAGTGATGATCTTCTGTGTAATAGTGGTATTTAGAAGACGATCGCGATATAAGTGTGTCGTTTAAACAATAACGTCACATACACTATGTAGTCATGTTTGAATTTAAAAAAGGCATATACAAGCATGGATGACAGTTCGTTTTTCTTTTCGCATAACCAGTTTATTAACGCCCTGCAATAAGAAGATTGAGAGGACAACGATTAAGCTCAGTTTTGGCCGATCTTCTAATATTCAAGATAACACATATCATCAAACGCTATCTATTTACAAAGTTGTGAAGATCTAATCATCTAATATTCATCACACGGCAGAACGTAGCTGCCAAACATTGCATATACACTCCTTGTGCACATTTCTTGTTTAGAGCGCATTTTTACACAATATCGCAACATTTCAACAGCATTTGTGTCCCTTAAACACCGTATTTACATATTTGACTCTACTTATATTTTCTACGATCTGCTCCACCTGTTCTTTGTATATGGTACAGGAATTCTACGAAAGATAATATCTAAGTCCTCAGTTAACGTTCTAGTTTTTAGGGTCATAGTCTAGGGGAAGACCAAATCATTGGCTTTTAATCTACGTATAAATAGATTGATTTAATTTCTGAAAAGGCCTCAGGGATTTTCTTAAAGTGCATTCTAAGACTGTAGTTTGTAAATCTACAGTGAAAACTTTAACATTTTTTTAAACTCGAAGATCAAATTTAATTAATTTTGGGCCTACTTCGACCTATTGAAAGATTTACTTAATTTTTTAAATTAATTGATTATTTTTTGGTAATTGAAAAGAGATTAATGACAAGTTTGCCCCTTTTAAACATCTTGAGCCATTAAAAATTTGGACGAACAGTCGTGGTTGAATTGATTTTGATCTACGTGCTGATTGGCTTTATTTTCATAATTTTGCGCACTGCAGGTTTTTTTGGTGAATCAAATATATATCCAGTGTGGTAAGAAGATGACACAATAATTACTACCGAAATGATTTTATTTGCATTATATGTTATGTTTTAACGAGTAACGACATAATGGGAATGTAATCATACGCACACTATCTGCTTTTCGATATGACATACGTACATGACTGTATAGCAGGGAGTTTTTTTGGGTTAAGGGAAAGGTGTTTGTGTGTTGTACATGTGCGATATTAAAGCAGAATGAGGAGTTTCTTCACATTGAACCTGATAATCAATATAAGAAATAAAATTTTACGCGAATCTGGAAAAGGAGAATCTAAGAAAAAGATATTAAATTGCTACAAATGTTACGAAAATTTAATTACATCAGATAATAACAGTTTACAAATTATTAACAGGCCACAACTTTTAGCTGATCGTTAAGACATTAATCTTATCAAACATTTTTTAGAACGCCAATCCACGAACTTATTTGTAGTTTGTGTGATAGACTTCATTTGAAGCGAGATTAAAAACTTGAAAGAAAAATTCCATCGGTTACGGTCTTTCGAGAAGTTGGCAGAGGTTTCCTTGCGACAAACCATTCTGGCAACGTCCTCTACACGTGCGGACAAGCTGGTGCGATCAATAAAGATTATAAATGGGGATGAAGAACAGGGATTTCCGTGTATACTATCTGATGCTCTTATTCTATCAAAATTTTCCTACATTTATTTAATACCAACGTCTTTACATTACATCACTTTTCACCGATTTTAGTCGAGAAATATTAAAAGCTTCTAATTTATTCCATGCTTAATGAGTCGATACTATGGTTCGATCCAATTCGTTTTCGATAGGGTTTATTGTTGTCAATTAACACGTCAGTGCACCAAATATCATCAATATATCGCGAAAACTGCGACCTGTAAGTTTTACACAAAAGTTGATGCATTAACAGACATTAGACGACCGGATAAATAGTTGATGTCAGAAGATTATTTTGAAGCAGTCATGGTAATGAAACATTCTTTCAAGTTCTTCTGGACGTTGCGTACTTGCGCACAAACTTAATTCAACTATGAATGCTAAGAGGAGTTAAGTAAATAAAATATGTGAGTATGTTTGTGGGAGTGACTTCGCACCGTTAATCGAAACCATTATCATTATCATTGCAATCATCACCGTAATTTATTGTACTTCGGAAATTTTCCATGCCGTGAAGTAAATTAATCGGATCATTAAAAGCCAGACATTGATTTTGGTTCGGTTGATAGCAGTTCTGTCTATATAGCCAACCGAAAAAACGTTCATGGTACGAAAAACTGTAATACAAATATATTAAAATATCATATGTGTCAACACAGATATCGTAGCGTAGAGTAAGTAGACCAGGGACGATTCCTTTATGCCGGTGTCCATCGATCGACGCAGTTACTCCTCTTTCTTGCGCTGGGCAATCTCTGTATCAGTGCTGAACGTTCCTTAGCTAAATTTTCTGTTTTTCAAGATTGTTTTCAGGAATTGTCTGCCTATTCATACCACTTTCGGCGATCTTGGTATTGTCGGTAAAGTATTAAAAAAGATCAAGATAGACATGGTTCGATTGATGATATGTTTACCAAATATATGCCTATTTTAAGAGGCTTCTGATACGTTCAACCGAAAGAGAGTACTAATGCATCTGCACACATCATATATGTGCACGATAGACAAGAAAACGCTTTAAGACTTAAATTCGACATCGTCTTTTCACTTAAATAAAGGAAACCATAAAATTCGATTCAAAAGACCTTGTAATAAAGTTGATATAGTATCGTGAGTTTATGTTATCTGTTTAAGCCCTATGCTGCTCGGCTGCAGTACGCCAAGTCTATCCGTCTTTTATAATGCCAAAGTGTCTCGGCATAAGACGGTCACTAATCTTGATGGTTCAGGCGGATTGAACGCTTTGTGTTCTTAGCGAGTAAAACGCTTGGTTGAGTTGCTTTATGACAACTCTGATGAGAACTGATTTTCTTTATTTTCTTACGCACTGTTTATACTAAATTTTTACACTAAACTATTCTTATCTTATTCTAAACAGGATTGTAATTGCTTACTAAATTATCCTTATCACACACTACATTATTCTTATATAAACAGAATTTACATGCGAAGTGAAGTGTGTCATTTTATTTTATCAAAAGGGTTATGCTGAAGTGGCATAATTTTGTCACACTTCAAGTGGATGCATACGATAGTATGCGATCACACTAGAACCTAGGTTGGAGTCTCACCTTCAATAATCCAACGAAACGAAAGGGTATATCAGTGTATTTTCTACAAGGCAGTTACAAAGTGCTTCAGGGTATCTGGCTGTGTTGGTTGTATAAGGTTATTACATCTGACAGCCTTATATTACCTGATACCACATACGACCCGTTACCTTGCAAGATTGATGTTTTTTATATTCAGAAATTTTCAATCATAAAAAAAAAATCATAATATAACAATATGTGGTAATGTATGTATATAACACTCCGCAACTTTTATTTTGTGTCCATATTGAAGAAGAAATGGTTACGAAAAGCTTATGAGACTCTAAGCATTTTGTTTTATTACTGAATTTATAAACAAACATGAATTTGCAATAATATATTTATAATATCGTTATGCATTTGTAGGTTTGTATGTGACGACATGGAACACACATCAAAACTTCCTAATGTATTGCATATGAATTCTTAGAGCCACATACGCTTGCACTTATTTGCATAAGACTATAAGAAAGTTTTTACTAATTTTTAAATTTACTAAAAATATTTGCTAGAAATATACGCCACAACGCATACATACATGCGCACGATTTACATATTATTTACTTTCTATGTTTTCCTCATTGTATAATTCAATCAAAATATTTATTAATTCTTGAATAAAAGGAAAAGTTTTAAAAGCCATTTTCTAACAACCCGTACAATTTGCTGTGTTTAAAAAAAAATTCGTTATAGTATTAAAGCCATTACTAACTTATTCACTCACATTTACCATTACTTGTATAAAAATTTTTTAAAAAAGAAAATCAATGGTAACTAAATTCTGTAAAACAATTTACGGATGTAACTGTCGGCAAATAACAAGAGATATGTACCAGGACAGGTATTTTGGATATAGCAATAGGTACCTATAATGCAAAGAAAGAACACTAAAATCTCTCTAAAAGTTGGAAGCTGTCACTAGAGCAAGACTGAACAAGGCAAGGAGCAGGACGAAATGGCAGTGCCGAAAAACAAGAAGCGCGAGGGCTTATGCTTCACTATTTACAATGTAAAGCTTTTTAGTTGTGTAAGCCCCGCGATTGGCAAAAGAACTTTGACAGCTAGTAAAGAATAATTTATGCTGTGCGGAGGATCAAAACTCACTTTGGAACACAGACGATCATCGAGATATGTATTTATTTATGGGTTTAGACTTGACAGGGTTTTAATCCTTCTTTTTTCGAAAGCTGTTGCTCAGAGGTGTCGCCTACTATGTATAACATGACGATGGTCGGAAAGAAATGGAGAGAGACGGATATGCAGGACCGCAGACAATTAGGCACGGTCGGAAAGTGTTGTACCTTGGACCTTGTGGAGCGATCTCTAGCTATAGGTACGACTACATCCCAATCATAATTAAAGTGTGACGCTAAGCATCTGACCCAAGTATGCCGACCTCAGGCCACCGTCTCAATTTTGGCTATTTGGCTATGGAGGTTATTCTCGCCGTTAGATTTTCGACTTTGATGCGATTGCCGTATTCTGTTTCTGTGATTATTGCATCATATCTTTCGCCGAATACATTACGGAGTTTGATTTCCTGACGCGTCCCCTCTTAAAGTTTACCCAATTTGATACCAGCAACTAAACTAACTGCCCGCGTCGGTAGGCAATCTGATTGCTAATCTCTACGACCTAATCTGATCCTTCCCTCAGATTTATACTCTCACGTCTAATTTTCTTTTGCCCTCGAGAACTATGCGGGTAAAGCAAAACTGATAAACTCGAGTACGAAAATATCGGTCTAGTGCCGGAGAAATCTTCACCTTCCCATTGAATTTATTTTCATCCAGAATATGTCACAAGGCAAGTCATAACTAGTGATTCTCCTTTTGCCTTCGTTTTTACTCATTTTACTCTTTACCAGCAAAGAGGACTCCAACAGTCTCTTCCCTCATAAAAGAAAATTGAAATATTTATGACTTTGTGTTGTTTTTCCTCATGAATACAAGAGTTTTTCGTAAAGTAAATGTGGAAAATTTCATCCTTCTATCTTTTGTAATTTGTTAGTAATGAGCAAAATCCTATAAATTTTAGTTTAAAAAATCGGAGTTGCTTTCAGTTTAGGCTACACTGCGGTCTTGTGCTCTGAATAATTCCCCCTTTTCGATACCAGCCTGCGTGTAAAAACTTCGAACGTTTCTACCAAATTTGAAATCGATATTTTCATTTTTGCGATAAACAACGCATATCAGACGGACAGACCTCTAATCTAATCAATGCAGAATTTCATGCTGATCAAGAAGGTCTCACAGGTTCTGCGTCTCTGAGGCGGGAGTGCTAGAGTTAAGTTAGGCTAGGTTAGTGTAAGTTAGTCTACGAATACCAAGTAGAGTAAGAGAGCTAGAGTTAAGGTAGGATAAGAAAGCTCGGGTAGAATAAGTTAGACTAAGAAAATTAGGCTAAGAGAATTAGAAGCTGAGAAAAGAGAAATTAAAGTTAGTTACGTAGAATTAGCTTTAAACCGAGGTCTAGTCAAGTCAGGATAAAGTAAGTTAGAGGAGTCGGTCGCGAGGGCCACGAGAAACCAGACGTCTCGTTAGGCTTTAAACTAGAAATACGAAGGTAATTGTTAACTCGAAGTGAAATACGAAACAATAAATTAATGAATCATATAAAGAACTTGAAATACCGTATATCCTATATATACCTTCTTGTGGAAGGCAACCTGCAACAGCTGAGCTACCTCAGCTTCAGGTTCTGGCAAATTTAGCCCTCAAAATACTTTATTCGGTCTCTGAATAAGTATACTCCCCATGCTTCAGTAGTGGTTATAAAAACGCATAAAGCTAAAGTACAGCAGAAGTCGGACTTTTTTTGGAATGTTTTGCGTAAATTTTCAGATAATTACCATGAGTAATGAAAAACAAAGAAGAAACTCATGCACGTGTATGGGTATTTATTTTAACATAATCAAATATTTACAAATTGGTACGAGATCCATGAGTTTGCTGCGGTCTGATGTAAATGACTCCAAAGCCAAATAATATATGCAAACTCTGCCAACTCTTATACATCGTAGTTTACAATTTCATGTGTATTTAATTACATATGAGTATAAATATTTAATGGCAATTTTCTGCTTGGGTTATGACATAATATACTGCTAAGAGTTGAATTTCTTTTCAAGCAGATTTGGAAATAAAATAAAATGCAACTTTAGCTACTACTGCAAAAATAAAAAGATAAAAAACTCATCTAATATGAAAACAAATTCATAAGAATGAGTTTTTTGTCCGTATTATTACAAATGCTTTTTTGCGTTTGGGGCTTTCGCGCATCCTCTCAGTCAACTGAAAGCATATTAACAGAAGATAGTAATATTTACTTGCAGATTATATTTCACCGAATGTTTATTTGCGGCCGGACACATGAATTGTATGAATGAAAATCAAATTTTCAACAGAAATTTTTTTACTAAATGGTTATAAGTTTTATTCTCTAGGGACACCATTGGGTTACATTATAAAAATATTCTATTAGAAAACTTACTGTTATTATATGTCTTTTTCTTTCTTTGCGATTTACATATGAAAATAGCACAAAACATAGACACAGCCTGGAAATGAGTCTGAGCCTTTCAGCCGCATTAAGTGGGCATATCAGCACGGAGTTTGATGCGTTCGTTCGTTTGATAGCGCTGACGCATGATTCCTTCTTGAGATTGCAATCAAATTGTAAATATAAAATAGGTTCGTCTTTGCTAGTTGGGTAGACTAGGTCATGCAATTGTTTTTTTATGAAAAAATATAAGCCGCAACAACCAAATTTGGAAATCACTCAAATTTTTTATGAAAACAATAATTCCCTTACTGCATTCATCCACTCCGTCTTGTCAGGCTGTAGTAACTGCGTGTGGACGTATACAAAGCCCAGAATGACTTGAGATAAGCTTATCGATTCGGAATCACTTTCTAAATCGATCTAGACTGTCCGTCTTATGTTCAGCCTACCGCATCTTTCAAAATGCTTTGATGAAGTTTGTATGCAGACTTCTTTTGGCCTAAGGCTATTGATAATGGTTCCGATCGCCACCGGCCATTTTTTCAACCACATCTCTTATAAGGCTTGAAGAGTCGTGAATAACTGCTTTAAGCGAAGTGATGTAGGGTGTATAATAGTGGGTATAGTTCCACTTCAGTGCGTTTACTCATTTTTATTTTATGTAAATATTTTTTTTAATCAACGTTTTGTTGGTCGCTTGGTTTTGAGTCACTGTGTCATGAAATCTTTGACTCTGCAGCAGTTTGATGGCGAAAATCAAGCAGAAAGAACATGATAGCTTTGGGAGAGATGGCACGTCTCCGTATCCTTTTTTAATATATTTGAAAAAAGGACTTTTACGCTCTGTATAAGTCCTATAGTACCCGATATATAGAAGCTTTCAAATTTTTAACTTTTTCATTTTAGAAAAATTACCTAATTTTCAGAGAACACACATACTATATTGTTCCTTTACAGGGATTCGGGGAAGAGTTTCCGTGTTACAAGTTGCACAAAAAGACTTCTCGTTTGGAGTCCATAAATTAAAAGTTTGGGAATACAAAACAGAGGCAAGTTCTATGTTATTGTGTTGTACTGTGTTTGTACTAAAAACGCTTTGAGCGAAAAAAATGAGTTTCAGTTCAGTCCGATCTCTTCCGCCGAAGTAAATTTAGCAAAATATCTTTGTAAAAATTTACCCAAAGTTTGGCGAATTTAACCCAGAAATGATCAGTCGCACAATGATTTGTTCTATAAGATGCTGTGCTTGTATACCATCTAGACGAAGGATTGTCAAGATATCCGAGTAAATGCGGATTACGACTAGCAAGTCAGTGTTCGCGGTTCAAATACCAAGTGTGGCAGAGTGTACTTTGGTCTTAGCTATAGTGAGATCTCGCTCCGTAAAGCTCGCACATGCACTAGGCTGCGGATACCCCTTTTCATATCTCTTTCTCTTTCTTAATATTCCTCCCAAAGGCACTATATTGCACGAATATGCGACTGGTAGATTTTTTAAAGATCCATTTTAAAGATCCTTTGTTGTGTTGCAATAGAATGATTAAGATGGATTCTTGCAATTGCTTTAATCCTGATTATCTCGACGTTGTTTGTTAGAACGCTCTTTGTCTCTTCTCGTGGCAGAAAATTCTTTCCAATTTGTGCCGATTTCGTAGTGTTCTCTTTTTAACTATTTTTGTATCACTTTCTTGTTCGCCTGCGTTATATTTTCATTCGTCTGTTCTTCTTTGATTATCATTTCGTTTTTCTAATTATTCCCTTAACCGCGTTTACCCTTTACAAATATAAATTTGAAATTATTTTATTATTATTATTATTATTATAAATTTAGCTAGAGAATAAATTCTAAGACTAAAATCTTAAAGCACTAGCATCTAGGGCTATCGGCTTTTATTAAAAAACTCTACCGCACTTGAGGTTTGAACCCACGACTATTGAGTTGCTAGTCGAGACTCTTGCCTACTCGGCCACTCAGGCGGATGAAATGAAATTATTTTATAGTTTTTGTCTCTACTTCGAAATGCTCACAACTTGCAGGCATCTTTTCGAGTTTAATGCTACATACGCCTTAAGTAACATTCATGAGACAAAAGTAACATTTGCTACAGTAGGCAACGCAAATAGTTTTGGTAACTACTAGATTAACTTTATTAGTTTATCGGCGCCCCGTCTTCCACAATGTAAGATGAGATATAAAATGACGTTGCATACAACAAAAACGAAAATCGAGCAAATAGTCACGAGGAAAATAAGCGCATCCAATCAGCGACATATGATGTAATATGAGTCCTCCAACGATTTCCAATGTCATTATTTAATATATTTTTCTCTTGTTTTCTTTGTGGTAATTTGAAGGACCGGTATTTAACGAGGTCTGTTACTCTCGAATTACATACATTCCTTCGTAAGGCTTCAAGGTAAACTGAGTAGTTGTTACTCAGATTACTATCGCAACTTCATAATGGCGTCGAGTTTGTCACCGTTCTAGAACAAGGTTCGATATTTTTATTGCATATCAGTTTCAATTTATGGGTCGCGGACAAAAAAAAGCAAAACGCAAATCTACAATTTATGTTACACCACAGGTGTCTCCATTGATCAATTTGCTATACCAGTGTGCACCCAAAGACTCTCAATATGGCATTAGAAACTATTTTATTCATTCTTATAGCAAAGATAATGTTTTCTCCGGGGATTACACAAATGGGCTGAGGAAACAATCGCCGTAGCGGAATTTGATACTGATTAAGATACACTTTGTACGGCCTCTAAGGCATTCTCCTCCTGGATAATAAAGACGTGTTGGCAAAAAGACGAGATTTCAATGCTCTATAATATTGGGTATGAGTGACGATATCTTTGCATTCTTATAGAAAGTGCAGAACCACTACGATAATATATATGAAAGTTCCCTTGCCGTGTATTTAGTAGGTTTTGAGCAATGAACAAAAAACCCGATTATTTTTCAAGCAGAGGTGTTTACGTTTTACTGTTTCCTTGCACTGACGAATTCCACTTTCAATACCAATCTGCCGGCAAGAGCTTACGATGCTTTTGCCAAATATGAAGCCGTTCCCTTTATTTTTGCAGCCAAGAGAATGCTTACCACCAGCCTCACATAGACAAACAGACGAACATGTTTGAATCTATTTAGAATCTGCTACTGAGCAGGAATCTGACTAGGGTCTCTGAAGTTTCAATCAAGGTAGTGCAAACACGTGACAAAATGATTATACACTCGTACTTCGGTGGATAACAAAAACTTGATAACGCTTTAAGAAGTTTGAGTAATGAACATTAAAGAGATAAACTTGCCCCTCTTGTCTTCAAATCTGAGGGGACTTTCATGATTATAGTAAAAATCTTTTAGCCAAATTTATAAACGTTGACTAAAACGCACATACAACTAAAAATAACAGGTACCAGGTATGTGCGCTATTAGAAACAAGGCATGAAGTCATATCGCTCGCATAGCGATAATAAAAAATCGATTTCTTTAGAAAATCGGAAATCAATATGCGAACAGAATGTTTTATTCTACAACAGCCGAATATTATATAGCTTATGCACGTGAACGTTGTGTAATGTAATACTCCACCACACCGCCATCACTTAACTAACTAATGTAACATCTATACGTGGCACTGAAGATATTAAAGAAATGCTCCTTTCTGTCCTTTCTATTATGGAACTCATTAGAGCAATGACAATAATAAGTAATGTTTCATTTTAAGAAAATATTCAATTTTATTACAATCGCAGTTATACATGCAGCTATAAGCTGTTGTATAACAATCGTGTGGCAATATGTGCAACGCCATATTCTCATAAAAATTTTTATTAATTATATTTGAACAAAAGATTCTGCTCCTTATCTTAATCTAATTCCACTCCTGAGTTGATAGATGAAAGTATTTGACCAGATAAAGGATTTTCTAAGAAGAACCGCGCTTTTGAAGAAGCTTAAGCTGGAATTTTCATGCAAAGAATGACAAGCAAGCGAGAAGGTCCTATAAACCTAGCGTAGTAGTAGCACGCATACCATCGGCCATAACATGTTTGTTGTGATTTAGGTTAAGTTACGAATTCCTAAATAAAACTACTGTGAGATTGTATTGCAGCTATTCCACTAGATTTAGCTGAATAGTTCGTTTACATTTTGCGGTTTTAAACCCTTTCCGGAATGCGGACGCATTCCAGTTTGGTACATGCATCGTAGTCCCGTAAAAAAGTATATATGTAAGGTATGCAAAAACAACGTGCTGTCGACGTAGCAAAATAAAACCTGTCTTATCACCAAGCAAGCGTTAAATTTTCCTTTTATTGCATATCGGATTTAACAAGCGCCCTTTGCCAAGCAACACC
The DNA here is from genome assembly GCF_014805625.2 of Glossina fuscipes. Taxonomy (NCBI): domain Eukaryota; kingdom Metazoa; phylum Arthropoda; class Insecta; order Diptera; family Glossinidae; genus Glossina; species Glossina fuscipes. The sequence goes on from NW_023998502.1 coordinate 23,783, forward strand.
GACTATTTTTCATTCTTATCTTTGAATAAACTATTTTTCCTTGTAAACAGTTTGTGTTTCGTTGTATCGGAAATACTCATTCTGAATGGATTTGCTCAATAGCACTAGCCATAAGTTGCCTTCGGTGGCCAGCTATATACTGGCAGAAAACCTCACCACTCAATAAATGCCAATCAAATTCAAAATTGAGCGGAATCGGTCGGAAGCAACAAAGTCAAGACTTACAATCTGTGGTAAAATTTGCATTTGCGGCGAAAGCAGTGCGGAATCTTTAGAAAAAAACTGCAAAAAAATGGCATTCTGTCTGTTGAATTGTGATTTTTAACATAGTATAGGTTTTATTATAGATAGTTCATATCCCCTCATTTGAAGCGGTTGGCTGCGTCGTCGGTTCTAATGATCTGAATTGCAGCAACAAAATGTGTCTGAAAATTCAACTCAGCCAAGTAAAATTGGCATTCACCAATACATGATTATAATCTAGGCTAGAGCACACTTTTGACAAGAGCGAATAGCAATCTAGTTGTTATCTTTGTAAGATAAAGCTCACATAGTATGTGTAAGCAATATGTTTTTACAATTCTTAGAAGATCTATTTACAAATTATTTTCAGGAACTTATAGAGACAGCGATTGTTCTGGTCTTGTCCGTTTGATTATTACTCTTCAAATCTCTTGACTCGGCTGACTTTTCCTCTCGCAAATATTGTACTTGTATGCCCTTTCACAAACAAGTTAAAAGAACCTGACTTCAACACGACATTGTTGTGTGAATTCCTTTTTTGCCAAGTGTTCTACTAATTCTTAATCTTTTCAGAAATCATCAGCTACATGCGGCCTTGTGTTTTCGCTTTCTTTTCAATTTGCTCTCTTAAAAAAACGACAAGACTTCATGCAAACTCACTATAAAACTTTCACATTTGTTTACTATAACTTCTTTTAACCCTTACTTACACTCGCTTTAAGCAATCCACAGAACTTTACCATATTCTATATGCGTGCATATAAGTGAAGCTGAACCGTATTTGCTTAGGTAGAACATAGAAACTTTAAACTTATTTACCGCTTACCAATAAACGAAAGTTAACTGTGCTGTAATCAACTTGTACTTGTATATGCGTACAATTGTTTGCGGCGTTTTCGGTTTGTATGCATAACTATGGGATAAAACATAACTTCCAATAAATAACACGTAATAGAAGCGTCCAAAATGGTAAGAAACTCAACTGTTCTAAAAATATTTTTGTTTTACTCCCTTAAGTGTTTTTCTACACACAATCCATATAATCGCTATAATGTAAATAACACTTCAGTCGCTTTTCTTTACGAATTTGCATCTAGTGTCGCAAGCAGGAAGGGAATCAATGAAAGACGATTGCAATTTTTTTTTTGGTTTAGGTTAGGCTGTATTAAATAGGATTGTAAATATTTTCAGGAAAAATACAGTGTACCTACAATATTGGATTCTAAATCAAGCCCACCCGTAGTCGCATTGCAAGTAGTATATCTATCTTGAAAGTGAATAAAAAAGTTCTTCATCAATTGCGGATGCTTTACACAATTCGTTATTAATCATAGAATATTTCCTTGACAAAGGCTCTGATAATACCACTAACCTCATAACGTATAAAATTGAAGTCAATGAAGAATTCGTACTCGATTCAACTACAATTTCAAGCCTCAACCATTAATTTGATATCTACCACACCTATATTAATGGTATCATATGCAACGAGGTGAAAATTTCAATATTTTAGTTAAGCAAAAAAAGCTTTACACCTACTTTAGAGAAATCTTAAATTAGTCTCGGATATCAATTTTAGGCTAGACTGCCTAATGTTTTCATTGATCCCTCATGATCTCTCATGAAGGCGGGGAAAAATTTAACAATAAGATATTTTCCATAGAAATGGTTATATTTAGATTACCGTCATGCATATGCGATTTTTGTATATTTGCTCGATGTGATAGCCAGCTTGTATCTGCCCTGAACCGTTCAACGTTCTTAAATATTCAATAACACATTTTTTCATCAAATACGAAGAAAGCTAGAAAAGAAATATCACCACGGAAGTTGACTTTTCCAAAAACTAAGTTTAGTTCAGTGCTTTAAAAATATTGTAAAGTAATTAGGTAAGCACCATAGGAGACACGTAAACTCTTCAATTGATCGAATTTTTTTTGATTTTACTTAAATATTCTTTCCCCCTTCTTTTAACACATTTCCCAGCTGCTTTTCATCAAAGGCAATGTAAAGGTACGCCATTGAAAACTTCAACAACATAAGAAAAACCATAGAAACTTGAAAACTTCATAAGGCTAAGGGTCAAAATAACTTAAACAAAAAACTTAGTTAAATAGCCACAGGTTTCCTGAATGTAATTAAAAAAAAAAAAAAAAAAACAATTTACCAAACGTTTTAAACAACAAACAACACATCAACAAAACAACAAAAATCACATCGGGAACCAGAGAACGTTTGAAAAATGTAAACCGAATGCAAAACAATACAATGAAAAACAAACCGTGAACACCATGTTTTTCCTTTCGTTCACAGAGGAAAAATCTTGAATAATTTACGAACATATTTTTACCTTACATCTATTGCGGTACTAGGGTATATTAAGATTTTGCGGATATTTGCAACATCCAGAAGGACTGTAAGTAGGCCCAGCTTTCAATATCTTGTGTACCCGCCTGACCATCTTGTTTTATTGTGATCAACCTGTAGATCGCAATTTTTGAGAAATTTTGATGATATTTTGTATATCGATATGTTTTGACCCAAGAATGAACACTATTGAAAATGGTTCCGATCGGACAGCTTTTTCGTCTATGTCCCATATGACATCTTATTTTTTATATGAGTATTAAGCAAATCGGTGTAGGATATTTAATGGTGGGATGTGTACCGCAATAAAGTTTTTACTTGTTTCAGCTTAACAAAGGGCGACCAAGAAAACGAGGTCATTACATAACATAGCTGAGAAAACCCAATTCATTAGAACAATTAAAAAATTGCAGTTAAGAAAATTTTTTGTACATTGATATAAGAATTCCGCAAGCACTCTCGTTTAAGCATCGATGTGGCACCGAGGATTTTAGAAATCTTAAAATCCAGAATTCAATTTAAGACTTTAGGTTGATATACTTGCTCCACATAAGCTTGAATTAAATCGAAAGCTTCTATTATGATTTACTCAATAACCTTTAAAATTGCGTCTTTCTTCAGGTGTTATGTAGAACATGGGCATAAATATTTCTTGGTTGGCCTAAACGGCATTTCTCATACGAAATGTCCGATACCGGATTGAAAACATTGCGCAGCGCTTAAAGCCTAAGTGAAATATTCGGACACGGCATACCTCGAACTGACCTCCATCTCGTTGCATGCGATATTTTTCAGGGCGGCTCGGTCGTCCAAGGAAGATACGTATGCTGCCCTACTTGGCTATCTTGGCCTATACCTTTCTATTTTATGAGAAATGTGTTCCGATACATTAATCGGTGAACATTTCAAATGTATTCGAAGACGACACGATAGCATACCTACAGGTTTCCATAAAGTCTTATTTTCCACATAAGAGCGCTCGCTTTAATGATTAACAATCCCTCATCAGCAACTATATTACCGCATACTATTGTCATGTCTCATCGGGCGATTGTGTACTTGTTTTCCCGAGGAACATCAATGCTATTTGCGGTATGTACTCCGGCATATGCTAGCGTAGGAAAACGAATCCTTGTTAGTTGATCTCACAAAGTGATGTCATTACTCATTCTCGGCTAAACTCAGTTTTCACGGTTTTCGCGGCTTCTTACGTTCGAGTACATGACGCTGACGAACCTTTAACCAAAGACATAGCAAAAATATTTAGCTTCTGTTCTACTTCACGGTTCGTTTCGTATTTGGCAACAAGGCAAAATAAAAATTAGCAAACAGAACAACAAATATTACAAGAAAGGTTCAAAAAGCATTTTTTCTCGGAAAGAATGCTTGGCGTAATAAAATTGAAAACAGTAACAAAAACACACAATGCATGGAAAATGTTTGAGCCACGTAATAAAGTGTGTGGGGAGTGTAATGTGTGCTGTTATTTGCTTTTACTTTATGCGTCTGCTTACTTGCTTTTGCTCTTATTTACAGCTTTTTTTCGTAGTCATCGGCTATGAGGTACATATTAAGTTTATAAAACGTCAATTGTGAACCAGAGTTGAACGTAATTCCTTTTGATATAATTTTTCACACAATACGGCAAATGCTGCTTCTAAAACAAAGAGCAATTGTTGTTAATTAAGAGTTTTTTTGGCTCGACTGTAGTCGTAACGGCAAATGACAAAAGGGAATAACGATAGTTACTAAAAAAAGCAGGTAAAAAATTATAGTCTACCACGACGTCCATGAAATAGCCTACAGCATTCCGCTTAATACCATTATATAGGCGAAAATAAGGACGAGGCATATTTTTCAGTTCTGTGTCGTAGAAATCGTAAAAGATAGCTTCCCTTGCTTAGAATATAATAACATGGAGAAATGAAAAGGCTTTGCTTTAGTCCATGAAAATTGGTACAAACCAGAAGGCGAACAAAAGTGGAGATATATACTTTGGAACGACCGAACACAAATACAATGATCCGAGATGAAGGATGCTGTGGTCATAAGGAAAAGAATTTTGCATTAGATTTACTAAAAGTCCTGTGAAGCGGAGCGTAAGAGATGTAATTGTAGAGTGCTCTGGTTCTTGGGAGAATATCGCTCCGACACATCTAAGAAAAAACACTGTGGATAAACTTATAACTGAAAATATGTTGGAAACTGCGTGTGTGAGTTTGACATATTTTGGAAGTAGAGAGGAATAAAAATTTGTCTTATATTGATATTTATCATCTCATTCGTTGGTCGGAAATTAGCTTGTACAACCACGGACAGTAAATCACGATGAAAAGCGCTATAGCTTTAACCATGGCCATGATTTAGTCTGTTTGATGCTTTTTTAATTGGAGCTGGGATCGTAATCTCAAAACTTTGTCTGAAAATATTTACTTAACCTCAAATATTTTCTTACCTTTTTTTAGATCAGAAAAGGGAAACACAGATATCTAAAATTAGCTTCGAAGATCTGCTTAATCGACCGATTAATCCATCTGTAATAAAAAAAGAATAAAAATCTGATAATTTTCTTAAGTTTGACCCTTCAGTTTGCAGCTTCAGTGGCATTAGATGGAACCTTTTTATTACATTGGAAAGCCATCCAATTACCTAAAAACTGCATATTAATGCTATAAAATGCAGTACAATATCTTATTCTCCTTCTGCGAGTCAGCAAGCCAACAACAAATGATTTATTGGACTGAGCAAAACAGCTTCAATTCGAACACGAAGTCGTTTGTTTGAAGTTTAATAAAATTGGCGGCCATCTTGATTGTAGATGTATACTTCTACATTTATATTTAATATTCTCAAAATAGATTGCCAATTGGGTTTCGAGCAGAGGCATAGTGGAGAAGAAGATAGCACATCCGTTTCCTTCTAGATAGTACCGACTTGGTAACACATCAATGTGCAAGCTGTAGATGCTGAGTTATGAATATTTTGAAAGAATACCGTCCGTTCCGTCCGCTTACCACGGACTATAGGTGATTTAAGTCAAGTATTAAATTTTAAGTTTTAGAAGCTAGGTCCTTCATAGACAACTATGCTTGGAACTGTGAGTTTTAGTTAGCGATACAAGTTAATTGTTCCAATAAAAGAAAATTCAATTATAGCGTCAGAACATATTTGAATTATTGGATATTTGGATTTTTACTCAGGTGAAAGATACAAATATCAATGGCAGGGTCGCCAGGATTAGCCGTTGAAGGTTACGACGGCATTATTTTATGAAAAAGGCAATTTTTCCAATGAAGGACAAATTCCGCTCTTAGCAGTGGTTTCAATTAAACCGTACAACGTACCATACACAATCAAGGACCGTATAAATTCCAAAAATGCCGATGTGAGCTTACCGCCGACTTCCCGCTGACAGAATTGTTTTGTGGATCGAATTTACATAAACAATTTTCCCACGAAACGATCGTTTGTCACCTCACAATCGAGCTTTTGCCCGCCATACCAGGCAATTCGTCGAAGAACACCTCAGAAGTATCCATCCTTTTAAGATGTCCCGTGGGAAGCATTTGAATGACGCTGTATTCCACAAGAAATGTCAAGGTCCCATTTGATCTTAGAAGTGTGTTTTAGTTACGTTCACTTTCGGAATCGAAATGACCGAAATTTTGCTTTATCTTTCAACTAATTGTAACACACAAGTTATTATTGCATCCACGTCGAATATACCTATAATCGAAGCCCAATATAAAGAAAAAGCGACCGCAGAAATTTTGCAAACAGAATTTCGCTTCTTCTTCTTCTCCTATTTTTATTTATTTAGTATTCAATTTGTGAATTAGTTTTCGATCTGAACGTTTTGAACGCAAAGTGTGTACTTAGTTACGTAATAACTTGGTGGGCATTTTTTCGCACAATAATTTCAGATATTCGTCAATCGTAGCTGCAACCTTTTATATTTGCAGAAATTTTATAAAGGATAAAAGTTTAGTTGCAAAGGAGAAAAGGTCGAATAAAGACGACAGGGAGATTACGTTCTGTTTCGTCCGAATTTTCCAAGGTTGCATACGGTGTTTGATTGGAAGATTCCATCACAAATTGTATATGGGATTGCTTGCACACCTTTCTTTCACAGAGGATTAGCAGCTTTTTATAAATAATTACGAGATTAGAAACGATATTTATTTATTTCGATCTACTCATAAATGATTTTCTTGGTAGATAGCATGTAGCACGAGCGAATTGATTCTATTCTGCTTCTTTTCAAACCTGAAGGTTTTACGAATGCTTTATTAAATGAAAACTCATGACTTTGAAGTTTGAACTAACAACTTAGTGAAAAGATGTATATTTATTACACTCATGAACAGATTTTTGAATGACCCTGTATTTCACAAAAAATGTCATGGAGAATTTCTGCAAATTACGATTTGAGTTTGCTTTCTTTAGACCACACGTAAAATTGTGAATCACACACACGTAACGTATGCGTAGAAAGCATACTTTCTTAACACCTTCGAGTTAGCAGAGTTCAATATTAAAGGAAAAATATCAAACGAGGAAAATATAACTTTTTCTACCTATTCTAAGCGAATTTCGTGGACCAAATACTTTGCAGCATGTACACTGTATCTTCGATCAGGTCAGGGCAGGCTTTAGCGTCGGAAGTAAATTTCTTTGTCTCTCTCCCACAATATATATTTGATAAATACTTCGTTTTAGTTAAATTAACAAAACTTAGGAAAAAGGCGAGAACTATTATAATATATTAGGGAATAATTTACCAAATTTTCAAACTTGACTTTAATTATTTTTGTCTTTTATTTTATGCCATATAAAAAATCAGTATGGAATTCATTGAATCCAATCCAAGCGTTGCAAACATTTGACAAACTTAACACGCCTCCACAGACGGGTACAAAAATATTTATCAAAAACATAAGTAGCAGATTTTTTTCGGATTGTTACACGCAAAACTTAGTTACAATTTCACTAAAGATAGACGTGATACATAAAGGCAAGAAGAAAGCGAATACGTCGCTTACTGCGTTTAAGCTGCTTAAGAGTTTAAAATGTACACACAAGTAGGAGCACGCAACGAAATCATATTCGGTTATAGCCGAATCGTTTGTACCCATCACCATTATCATAAGAAAGGCTAAGAAAAGAAACAAGTAAATCTCTATATTCTATAATATTGGGTGGGCGTGACTGACCTCTCTAATAGGAATAGAATTTATATCGCGTATGTATTGTAGTTTGTGAGTAAATAACCGCAAACATGTCCTCACTTTTATTTTTGCACAGACGTGTGGGCATTGTACGCGTGCAACTGACCGGTTTAGCTCATTTTGAAGCTCTTTTCTAAGTTTATAGGCGGTATCTTCATTTTCGTGAACTCTAGAATATTTGCTCAGATGGACATGTTTAGACTTTGGTGCGTATACTTTACGAGGTCTATAAATCTTCTTCCTCAGTGTTGCAAAAGTGTTAACAAAATAAATGTGTCCCTAAACGTTTGGTTATCTCTTACTTAAAAAGTAAAGAGTAAAAGACAATTACGACAACACCACTATTGCTGTCGAATGTGCGATATCTCTGACGAAAGCTGGTTAGAACTTAACAGAAATGAGAGCAATTCAGACACGAACACAAAATGCTTTCAAGTTTTTAAGCTGGTAAATATGCAAAAATTACTGGATTTTGTGCAAGTACCTGTTAAGTTAGAGTGTCTTTAATACACTTCAGTACAGAGAATTCCGTCGAGTTCAGGGATATATATGCAAATACTTCAATAATTATATTTTAAACAGAGGCAAATAAAAATATGAAATTCATATATACTTACATGGGTTATTATGAGAGTTTGTGGCTATTCTATATATCCTAGATTACATAATCCATAACCGAGTAGAAGGATAATTTGTCAGTTGATTTATTATACCCCACGCCATATGTAGTACACTGCTTGCCGGCTCGGCATACCTTAATACCTTATCGGTGTGCACACCACGTTCTGTATAAATCACGAAAGATGAATTTAACAAAACCGCTGTAAACTTATGTAGATTTTAGCAAAGCTCGTAATTTTATGTACATTGAGTGGATTTTATAATAATAAACTTTCTAGAGAACCCGTTGAGAACATTGTTGTTTAACTCTCTTAATAGAAGCGGCGGTCGATAATAACTTTTATTCATTTAACTAAGAAGGAAAGACAAAAATCTTTTTCTTTAGTGCTGGCCGGGTTAAAGCAGCAGATCTGCTTTCATAAAATGAGACTAGACCTTAATCCAAACTTTTAAGAGCGAAGAGCAAGGATTGGTTCTGGACTAATGTTATTGAACCAATATAACATCCGTAGGAAAGAGACCATGCACTGCAGTGTTCGAGTCTTTTGAAAAGCTTGAATCCTCGCTTGCTAAATCGCCATTTAATGAAGCCCACCTCCCATATAGCTTTATTTGTAGCGAAATCCATATTCAAATTGAAACTTACCCGCTGATCACATAAAGTGTCTAACTCGATAAATGCATCTACATTTTCCAACTAATTTGGATCAAACAAATGCTCAGTAGTAAGTACGTATCTCTTCCACATCTTGGATTAAAAATTTTAAACCAGATTTGTTAGCAGCTTAATGATTTACAAAAGTTCAGGAAATTGCTCAATGTACGTCATGGCCAGAATTTTGTATTTTTTTATCTGTTTACCATGTCACTGCACACAATCCGAAAAAAACAATCTTAGTGAAAATTTAAATTGCTAGACCACTTTATTTGAAACGCAAATATTTAATAAACATCCGCTTTTCGTCTTTAATTTCATTTCTCCTTCAGAAATCAGTTTACAGTCTAAGACCATAGCGGAAGCGTTTCTCTGGTAATTATTGCCCCCTAGTGTTGATTGTTTAGAACACTTTTTCTTGCAGCAAAAAAGAAACCAATTTTTATGTCATGTGTCTTAAAGTCTCCCAATTTCAAAGAAAGTTTGTTAGCGAAGGATAGAAAAAAGAGGTTTATGTGACATTAATATTTCCAAGACAAACAGTATTGACGTCGTTTTTCGCTCTCGCAATGAGCTCCTAAATAAATGAAACATAAAGTTATAGTCTGTGGCTAGCTAAGAGTAGTGGGTTAAAGGGGTTAAAGGAAAAAATTATGGAAGTCAAAACAGTCCCAATTACTAACCTCAGGTCTATGTTTAGGTTGAACGACGAGCATTTAATATTTCTTGAGTCTATCAATGGCGAAGAATATATATATTAAATTAATACTGATCAATAAAATAAAATATTTCGTATCGTCGTGCCGAAACAAGCTACGATACGCATGCGCTAGCGTGTTAAAGATTGCTTAACCCACTAAAGTATGCATCATATCGTTTGAGATTTAGTTAAATAAAAAAGCTGAAAAGTGTGAGATATATTATCCATGGGAAAATTGAAGAAACCCTTCTACAATGTCGAGCTAAGAAACTTCAATTCTAGTAACGTTTGTAGCACGTAGGTTGCGCCGTCAACGGTGCGTGTCACACACTTGTTGCCCTGTTGACCTATGTTCTTCGAAAACCTTTGAGTAGTTTTGCAAGGGTTTTCTTCTGTTAGAAGCAGTAGCTAGTAAGCGGAGATACCTGACTTGCTTTCCCCAGAGCCCCATACACACTTCCCTTTTCCGTTCTCGGAAAAAAGGATCATGGGCATCAAATGAAATGGCAATAAAAAAAAAGACTCCAAAAATGAATTCATCATGACTTTTGGGAATTCTGAAGAACGCTAACACTTTACCTCCAGCTGGTTTTTGGATGAAAAGTTTTCATTTATCTTGCTATTATGTTTAAATCTTAAAGAAATATGAAAGAATTTGTATTCAATAAAGAAATGCGCGTGTCGCGGTAGAATTCAGCAAGGGCTCTATATTTATATGTACATAAAAGCAACAAAATACCTTTTTTTCGCTTGGTTCAAGTTATTTAAATACACAAGACTTGAAATCCCTAGTAAGTGCCCTTTATTTTGAAAAATCCAAAAAGTACTTGAAAGCTTAGAGCAAAAGCAAATAACGCACGAATCATGGAATGCGTGCTGTTTGCTGAATTTCAAAAGTTCAAGTTGCAGATATACTTACTCACTACGACCGATCTGGACGTTTTTTTCTTTTCGTTATAGTTTATTTAAATTTTTGTTTCTTTCACTACACAAAGCAACTATGGCGTTTGTTCCATATCTTCTATTAAATAAGATTCTTTATATAATCAATCAGTAATCCCAACAAAGAATAAATTAGAATAACTGCTGACTATCTCTTTAAATATTCCTTATAGCAACTAATTTATTATTTTGAATTTTTTACTCATATTCATGGAAGAAAAACTAATCTGTTGTGGGATTTTTATTTGTGTTTTCATGCATAATGCCTTAAAGAGAATACATTATAGAATATTAATAAAATTTCTTCGCATAAGCTGAACGTAGGCGTCTCTTGCCTACGAACATCATAGGAAAATACGATATTTAAATTTCTTTAAACTTTTAGTTATGAAATTCTACACTGAGACCAACAATTTATTTTATTTATTTGTCTACCTCTTTGAAGCCATTAAGGCCTATTGTAATGGATTACAATGTCTAGCATAGATGCAATAGTAGAGTGCAATAATAAAAAAGTTCTTAAGCAGCTTAAAGGAAAAGAAAATTGAAGGTAAGGAGAAAAAGAGAAACAAGAAGTAAACTAGACTAGTAGGAAAGGAAGTGACACGTAGCACACACCCACACTTTCTTCCCAATATTAAGCAACTAGCTAAACTCATTATTAGTGGTGAAGATTAAAAGCAAGTTTGCCAGAGATAAGAGCATCTAGACTGTTGTAACTTCCTAGGCAGGTAACTCTAAGCTCTTATAACTCTTGCCTGAAAAGATTTAGCCAAAAAGTGCGCAACTTGAAAAAGCTCCTTCTGTCCCTTGCGTAGGATGGTGTTGTAAAGGTTAAATAGAAGAACGAACGATGGAACAGTTTAGAAAACACAACCTGAAATATGGTCATAACGTCTGAAGGAGTATTTATATTTAATTATGCATAATAGTCTCAGTTTCTTCTGGCCTGAAGTATGCGTGGAACCATAGGGCATAAATTAAAGCTTTGACCAATTTAATTTTGATTTGAATGGGAATACAGACATACAAGGAATAAGAAATTGAGCTGACAGCATTTGCAATTTATGTGTGCATCAAATCATAACTTATTATCGATAACCACTCCCAGGCATTTCAAGTTATTTATAATTTCAACATGGCACCACTTACCCTTAGAGCAAGACTTAGATGTATTTTCAAGGGCCGAACACTTACGCACATGTTTTAGCCTAATTCACCTCAAGTTCATTCATAACCACTCAACTATACATGCAGTCAAAATGGTAGTCAATGTTAGCTTGGTGGAAATGACTTCCGATTTTACCATTACAGAATAACCCGGTAATAGAAGATTGGCGTACTATGAAGAGATGAAGGGGGAACAAAGGATTTCGACCGTTTCCACCACCGAAACTATTGCACATCATTGCATGTTGGCAAATAGCAACTGTCTCTCCCAAATTTTTTGTTTAATCCAATCAACAGAGAACCTTTGAAACCTGCCGTACTGTTTTCCACTTGAGAGCGGGATATTGCAAATTGTTGTCTAATTTCATTTAGTAAATATTATTTATCTATTCCATCTATTTATAGCCGATAGGTGTTTGCTAGACAAAAAAAAGATGTATCAAAAATTATAAATCCGTTATTTGTTTCTCCGTAACGGTTTTGAATTAAAGCAACGTGAATGGATTTTCATCTCCATCACCGAACAATGAATCCATATTTATTCGTAATTACTTTCATTGCAGATCTAAATAACAATGTCTCTATGAAGCCTATTTAATACCGTTACCGTTTTCGCTGCGTGGCCACGATTCGTAAAATTTTTTAAAGCCTCGATAGCTAAAGTTGGAAGTGAAAATTTGATCTACACCTCTTTGTTTATTCCCGTATTTTGACTTTGAAAATTTTAAAAACAAAACCGTAAGCATGAATTAACACGTGCTCATCAATTAGCAGATATCAGTCAATTAAATATTAACGATTACTGTGAAACAGGTCAGCCAAAGTGCTATAGTCGTTCTCTTCTTAAGCGTATTTTTCTTCCTGTAAGTTTCGTCATATATTCAATACACTTCTGTCTGCCACAAGCAGAGCCCTATTAAGAGCTTATTGGAAAAACTGTTGAAGGCTATCTAAAATTTATATATCATATCATTTTGATTAACTTGAATGCTAACATTCATTTTGTTATGTCCGTCTGTACGTCCGTTTGTTGAAAACACAGTCCCAAAGCGCGATATGCTTGAAAAACAAACTTCGTCTCAAATTTTGATTCCTCTCGTCTGTCAATATTTAAAACTTGAGCATCGATAGTATTTGCCGTCTACGTCACACATAAACAGGCCATAAACAAACTAAAACATTGTATAATCGAGCAAAGCCGATTTTGAACTAACACAAGTCGCTTCATCCGATGAAATTCTTCAGTTATTTTCTTTGTAACTGAATCAAAAAGAAAAGTGTCCGAAGGCAGCGAAAATTTACCACTCTTTGCATAAGAGAGCAGGCAAAGAAAAAAAAAGACTTAGATTCCGATTAATTATGTGAAAAAACTATTTTTCATCAATTATTTTCGAAAGATACTAAACATTATATATATATTTAAGACAAAGATTGAATTTCGCTGGGATTTATTACTAATGTTACCGAATGTGTTACTTAAAAACATTCAATAAAAAATATCAAAAGCTACGATCAGTGGAACGATCACTAGAATCGATGCGTTGAGAGAGACAAACAGATATGCTTAAGTTGATTCATGATTGACTCGTATATTAAAGTCTGGAACGATCGCAAGTATTTCCGTGCATTGCATAAATTCGCACAAGCTATGTTTATTCAGACCTTTTTTACTACCACTCTAGCTTTGAAATATTATTTAAGAGGAAGCGAACGGAACCTACTCTTAAAAGAAATTTAAAATTTGCTTCACTAAGCGCATGCGATTTCCATCTCTATATCGCTCTCTCTTGTTTTCCTTGCGAAAAGTGTGCGGCAATGCATTTGCGGTAAGGTATTACAGCATTGAATCCCGTTAAACGTTTAGTCAGCTTACGACATTTATCACGTGCGGCAGATAACGCCGTAGGTTATATGAATATTTGGCGAGCCACAGAAAAATTCACGTAAACGTTTGACGTTGAATTCGACCATTAGTAAGGAAAGCAAAAACAATACTTAAAAAAAAAAAAATGAAAAGGATTAGTTTCCCCAGAAACTGAAAAGTAAAAATAAGAAGAATTTTAACATAAATCACTAACGAGGATTACGTAAAGTTCCTGCCAATTGAAGACTTCAAGCAGTGATCATTGTTTGTGTTAATAGCAGTGCATGTGATTTCGAATAGCTGCGGGAGGCTATGTAAAAGCTAGAAAGATAATAAACATATTTTGTGTTTTCAATAATATGTTGCTTACAAATACGTCTTTGCTCTATAAAGCATTGTTATAACTTGTTGGATTGATATTTGTGAGCGTCTTTTGGGTTTAATTCTTAAAGTCCGCCAACTATTGCTTCAAAAAGTACTCACATGCTGATAGTAGTTGAGGTTGAAGTAAGCAGAGCGTATGCTACGGCAACACCCCGCGTTTCACAACAGCGTAAGCAACAATACTAATTGACATATGCCTTCGTAGTCAATGCTAAGATTACTTTTCCACCAATTGTGTTGGCATTCAATATAAGCACAACTTGCAGTGCAGATACTGATACACTAAATAGAAACTTACGTTTTCTTAAACTGAATTTGATGGTTTGTTGGTTAAATAAGATTTTATTCTGTCTGCCCATAGGCACACCAGTGAAAGAATCCGCCAGGAGGTAGCGCAGACAGCTACAATGGTTACTATCTTTGTGCTTTTCGATGTCCCAAAAAAATGACAGTGTGACGACAGCGTTTAGATTTCGCTGAGTGGATTATGGGAAAAAAACAAGTGGATACTGATTTTAAGAGGACAATCATCTTCAACGTTGGAACTCATTCTTATATTGATGATGTAGTTAATGCACAAAATTATCGCACTTTGGAAAATCCACGACTGATCCTCGCGAAGCCATTTACTATGTATCATTCTTTGAAGTGGATTCCTTGCGGGCATGTTTATAGGCCAGGCAGACTCGCTTTCGTGACGTGGTAATCAGGTTAGGTGTGCCTGAATTGAAGATGTGCATGTGATGCCACACACTATTCCGTCTGATAAACAACTAATTTGCTACATGATTAATATTCTCATATGTAGCAAGTCGCTCGATAAATTCGTAGGATGGTAAATAGATGTCAGCACTGTTGAAAAGTGCATATGATTTACTTATTTATTTGTTTATTGATTTATTTAATAAATAAAATTAGCTAATCTGCACAGCCAATAGACATAAATGAACGTACAAAACGATATAGGCCCAATTTTCATGTCACAACCATTAGTTTACAAGATAGATTTGCTTTAGTGACACTGCTTTGTTTTTGAAAGACAATCTGAGGATGTCTGAGCGACTTCAGTTATCAAAAAACACATGGGTTTGTTAGTAGTAATCCTTCATCTTCATCCTACAACATTATTGAGTGCTGTGTTATTAACGGTATTCGATATAATTATAAAAAAACAAATAAAAATTTAAAGCCTAATATTTAGGCCCGACTTTGTGCATGTTCTCCAGTTCAAAGAGATGGCATAACGTAGCCTCAGTTGTAGCTTATACATAATTACAAACGCGCATCGAACAGGTTATGGACATTTGTAAAGACGTCTATATAATTATGAAAGCGGCCATGCCAGAGTATGGGTAAACTTCCCTAGGCAAGGTCGAATCTATAGCCCATCATTCTGTACTCTCTGTTTAGATTACTCAACAACGTTCTGAAATCGGATATAACTGTTAAGTCTCTATCATTAAAACAAAGCAGTTAATTTTGTGTTTATTCAAGGACTTTTTGTTTTGCTTTTATTTTATTTTTCTTTAAGTCTTGCAAATATAAATTTTGGTTCACTTAGATCTTTCAACTGTTGCATGAAATTTTTGACTGCATGTCGAATAAACAATTAACTATTCCTATTAACCTCCTTCTCTTATTCGCTATTCCGACATATTTGTGCTCGCTTGTAATGTTAAAGTGTGACTTAAAAATGTCTCTTATTTCCAATTCGTCTCAAGGTGCATTGTAAATGGGTGTAGTCTAAATTTGATCTAAACGTAGAGCAATTAAAATCAGAATACTCACGCAATCATCATTAAACACTCTTCCCATAACTTCGGCTAACATAACTCTTCATTCACTTTCGTGATCAAATATTAAAAATGACAACATGTGCCCATGTCCATGTGAAGCGATAGCTACGTCAGAGGGGACACAAAACGTGAACTGATCTGTCTGTTCTAATTTTACAAAATTATTTTTCTTCTCAAGGCACTTGGTATCCTTTAGCTATGTTCATCATAAGGTACAAAATATTAAAATTTGTTACCATATAGAGTTTTACTATTTTTAAAAACTCATAAATATGGGCTGGGGTCCAAAAGATCTACGCAATCCGAATTCAGTACAATTAATTCTGACGTAAAATCACTAATACGGGGAAGTTTTCATTACAAAATATTTCATCGCTATAAAAAAAGAAGGGACCCAAAAATGAATCGATGTGCCGCGAGCTTATCGCAGAAAGTTTCAAAATCGTTCGAAACCGTTATTCTGAGCCAATTTCCTTAATAAAATTGTAACAATCCGATTTTTTTTGTTATATAAACACCTATCTCTCATAAGAACGTTCGTATCAGAATCAGCCCTAAAACGAACACGTCCGATCCAAATGTTTCACACTAATTTATTTTTGCCAAACACTATTAATCAAAAAAAGTATTTTTTCTTGAGAATCATTAAAAAGTGCAACCTTTTTTTCATATAAAGACTGTTTCAAGATAAACCAGTGTATGGACAATACCCGCAAGCATATCCCGATCCAAGCAATTTTCAATAGAATTCGTCACGTCACGCGTCAAACCTTGTCCAAACATCTTGGAAGGCGTGATCTGTTCGCTGAACATAGAAATACGTAGACAGGCCTAAGGCAACCGGATGGGTGGCTTAACCCGAATAAAAGATCCTTGTGTTTGAAGTCCGTCCAGGTATTACATGCACCCACGTAAACCCAATATATCTTATATCTTATACCTCAAGTGAATTAATGCTCATAAAACAAAATAACTTCTTACATACGAGTGCTCATTCATTAACTGAGTGTTCAAAGTGCAATCGAATTGAACATTCGATTAAGCGTGAAATTGAATTCATGCCTTATGTCAATTATTGACATTGGCCATTCCAACTTAGTGCATTTAAGTTTCTCATTGGCTATATATTACATATTCACACGTTCATCACTTGGCAAACATTGAAGGAAAATAAAAAAATGACAATAGGTTGTCACGAATTTCCTTCCTTGGGTGAACAAGCAACTAAGAGCTGCCAACCAAGGAGAAACATTTACAAATAATGGTATAAGAAGGTCTAATAAATAATTTCTCCAAAAGTAATAATAATTCATAACATTAACCGTATAGTACGTAGTATATAGCCTAGACGATACGTTTTGTGAGGAGCCAAAGCCGGACCTCGTTTTGGCCTCATAGTTTCTCCGTCTCTGGTTGCAGGAAGTGCTAGAATAAGTTAGAGATTAAGTATGATAAGAGCGCTCTGATAGACTAAGAGTAGGCTAAAGTACGCTAAGAGAAGTAGAGTAAGCTCGAAAGTAAGTAGGATAAGAAAGTTAGGTTAGGAGTCAGCTAGAGAGTAAGTAGAGATAAACAAAGGGAAATAAGATTAGTAAGTTAAGCTTAAGGGAGTGTAGTTTAGGCTGTAATAAGGAGCCGGTCGCGAACGCAGAGAGCAAGCACCGGCCCGTGAGCTAAGACTAAAAAATACGATTGTTTTAGGATTGTGAACTGTGAGTGAAATATTAAACAATAAAAATGAACAATGTTATAAAGAACCGAAATATAAATTTTCTTGTGATCGATAACGTGGCCAGCTGAGCTACCCCAGCACTAGGTTCGAACAATTTAAGCCCCCACTGTTTCTAATAATCGATATGCGAAAGGAAATTGTAATTGAAATCGTAAATTTAAGTCAAAAATTTCGGAACAACGATTAAAGGAAAATAGGAAAGTTATCAGTTTTCTTAGTAGTTGGGTTCTGACCTTATCCGGGAAGAAGTGATAATAAAAAACTTGGGACCAATTTGCTTCCCTGAACTAAGTTTTGAGATCTGAGAGAATTGAATTTCGCAAACGGTCGAATGATGAGCTTTCGAAAAGTCTGTCAGAAATAGTTAAATGGATTCTGACCAAAAATGTGTACATTTTCCGCGTACGTTATGCGTTTGTATGTTATTTTTGAATAAGTAAATCTCTTACTCTATCCTTTTTCTTTAGTTAACAGCTAAGTGCGCAAATGGCGAAAAAAAACGGAAAGTAAATATGATATATTGAGAGTGTATCTAATATAGAGCCGCAATATTGTCATATTTGTTATTAGCATTGAACCTGTTGCTACAGTTCTAAAAAGTGTTGCTGTTGCATTTGCTTGCATATGGGCTCCACTGCTGGCATAGTGTGTAGTTAAAGCAAGAGAATGGCCCTCCAAGGATTCACAGGAGATAACAAACAACACACATTCTTTATTGTTCAGATGTACAACGCATTCACACATACGCAGAAGCATTTATGAAATGAAACACAACCGAAAGCATAAAATTTCATTTTCTTACGTTTCGTTTTCTTCGTTTATCGAGTGTTATACATCCACTCGCCGCCGGCTTACAAGTTTTGATAAATCTGTTAAAATAAGTTTCCTGTTGTTTGTTTTTGTTTTGTATTTGCGGTTCGGTTGTTTGGTTCCATGCTTGCAATCTGTTAGAGCCCTTTTTATGTTTTTACCAAGAGTTGTGCAAATTAAAGGTCGTTAACTTGTTGCTCGATATTTGACGTAATGAAAAAAAAAAAAGTGTTAAAATACATAAAAAACATTTGTGTATGCGGTTATACAATGAAAAGTTTGCAAAATAAAAAATTATTAAAGTCCGAACAACTTTAATTATATTTTCGGCACAAGAGAAACCTCAATACATGTATCAATGATACGTACAAACCCATACATATTGAATAGTAAATGGTTAAAGTTTCAGAGCTTTTCAAACAAATACGTAAATTATTGGCGACTTGGCAAATTGGCGAATTATCAAACGGAACGATTGATATACTACAGCACTTGTGATGTGTGTGCATGACTAGGCTTACACCAACCGCTTCAGAATGTTTTTAAGCATTTCTGTCCGCCTTCAACGCATATTCCTTGTCAACCTAAGAGTCGCATTATCTTCATGAGATTTAAGAGCCGAAGTCTATTCAAACTCTCTACAGGAATTGTTGACTTGGAGAAACATGTGATAGCAAATGAAAATATAGTTTAGTTCCATACGTACTGAGGGCTTTGAGTTCATAAGAGTTCTTATATTACTTGTGCTTCACAAAACATTGTGGACCAATCTTCACTGTAAAATACCAAAAATCAGATATATTTCGTTTAATAGTTTTTGCAGACAGGAGCTTGAAAAAAACGCCCACCTGATTCAAACTATTCACATCAAGTTAGTATGCAGAAATATTATTACATGCCGACCTTGGTTCCCGTTTTGCAAATGTCAAATTGTGCTCTGTGAGGGGCATAGTGATGGGAAAGCTTATTTATAAATTATGAGACGGGATGGATTGGTTATATTTACTTCTTATGCTACAAGCAGAAGAAAAGCTTGTATACCCTATACTTTGAAGACGGTTTTAAAGAAAAACGAATAACTGATGTCGATTCTAAGAGTGATAGAAGTATTTAAAAAAGCTGCCTGAAAGTGCCTTACGTATGTCCGGATCTGATGAGGAAAATTTTACATACGACCGCCAAGGAGAGCCCGTAATTGCACATTCCATCTTAGTTTTCGTGATCCTACAAGTTGTGATTTTGCAACAATGTAAAACCTCAACTCCTTGCAGACCATTCAACGTGGAATTGCCTGAAATTATTGCACCATTAAACTTTTCCCACCATACATCGATTGGCGTGCTGCGTACCAAGCAACCTCGTGTTGTTGAAATAAGATGTTGCTTAGATCAGTATTTTCCAACTAAAGTCATAAAAATTTTTCATTGAACTCGATCTCATCGCTCATCAAACATCATAACGGAATCACTATTTCCATTTTTAACGAAATAAATACCGATAGTCTCATCGATCCGAACACCAAACGAAATGGCTACTACGAAATGTTAAGGAGTCCCACAAACACTATGTGGATTGACTTTATATCGAAGACTACAATTATTATTGCTTGGCCGCTGAAGCGTCTCGGCAAACTGTAGAATAAATATTTCCAAAATAATTACTTTCAGGGGAAAGGTGTCATATAACAATACATTTAAGGTTCTTCGGAAAAATCCCCTTTTTTTGCTAACACTAAAATAAAAGAACATGAATTTATTTCAGGTATATAAAGGTTTTATTCTTAAACCGAATCGTTTTTTAACCCGAAAAGGTATAATAGATATGTTGTTTTACGTGTTTAAAACACGTCCACATGGTCTTTTACAGAATTTGTGGCAAGGGTTTAACGTGGGTTCCTGCCTGAAAGGCTTAACCCCACGGTGGCCCAAGCCACTTTTAAGCGTACTACGCCCCCTGCCGAGTTAGACAATCCCCACAGAGTAGGGGCCTAAACAGCACCAGAGTCCAGAACGGTTTATTGTGTATGGAACAATAAACCCCACTCTGGTCAATGGCGAGGCCTAGCTGCACTCAATTGTTCCATTTTAGCTAGGAACTCGCCAACCACAACCACCACGAGTACTCCCCGAAGGGCCGCACCCAAGCAGTCAGGACTCACAAATTGATCAACGATAAGCGTTCAAAAAGGGTAAAAAAAAAAAATTTGCGCTCGCTTCCGCCATAAGGCTTCCACGGCGCCGTTGATCAATTGCCACCATTACCCACAGGCATCCGTGACATGTGTTCGAAAGTAAATATAGGTAAAAGGGGAAAAACCTTTCCGTCATATCCCTTTTTTCATTTTTGCATGTATTAAATTAATTTGCCAGATATGTCTTTTACAGTTATATGTTCTACTTTTTTAATGCTTTATGTGCATTATGTGGTCTTGTACATTTTAATTTTTTTATCTCTTTAACATTCTTATAGCCAAGCGGATTATTTGCGGACTTACCTTTGGCCAACATCTCCTTATATTAGGTTTAGTTTACGGATGTTGAACTATTCAAATCTCTGTACGCTGACAGCATGCCTTACCCTCTTCAGCCTTGATCGAAGAATAACGAATGTGTGATGCGGAAAATTGGATAAAATATGTCATATATATATAAATATAAGCAAATAAAAGGAATAAATATATAGATAATAATATTAGTTAAAGCACTTGATACCAAAATTTTCGTTGAAATTTGTCAAAGCGAAATTTGGCGAACACGGAATTTCAAATTCTTCAACTCTTCAAAATAAACGATGAAAAGAAAACAAATTTTTCTAACCACACATATACTTACCATTTGGTTTCTTTTGTACATACAAAATTATATGCATACCATAGCGCATATTCACTTTAAATAATACAATTCTATATGCTCCTGTTTTGTAAACTTTTGAGAGGAAGCGACGTCACGTCAAAAAACTATTCACGGAATTTTTGCCCACACAAATAGTGAGAACGGAAGAGCAAGCATGCAAATGACTGCTAATTAACAGCGTTGCTCCTATTGTTGGTAATAGATATGCAAAAAGTAGCTAAGGTTCTTCTAATCGTAATATTGATCACAATTTCGGGAAAGCTATGCACTCCTTTGTCTCTGATACTACGTAATAATATTATTAAATGGTAGATTCCGGCATCCGAGGTAAGCAGACGCTATGAAACGAAGATGCATATGTGCCCGATAGTGTGATGAATGAAGCTGTGCGCTAGTGTATTAGCGCTATGTATACGTGCGCCTGCGCGTGCCTTTGCTTATTAGCATAAGCAATGGAATCCCTAATTTTTGTTATTCGCGTGGCTAGCAGTTGACTTATGGTGTTTTATTACGAACTGTTCTTTAAACTTAACTTTTAATTTCAAACTGTTTTGTTTTTGTTTAACTACTCTTTTTTCCACATAATTATCTTTTTATTAGCAAAAGATTATCATTAACATTTTTTCCCCCATTTCCCTTTACATACATTTATTTGGCAATTGTGTACAGTGTTCTGCAACACCTCTGCTATTGCACCGTTAAAGTTTATTTTAAATGGCTGCTCTCCCGAAGATATTGTATTATTAATAATTGTTGGATCCGCCTGGGTAGCCGAAGGCGAGGAATCTCGACTAGCAAGTCAATGGTCGTGGGTTCGAATCTCAAGTGCGGTAGAGTTTTTAATAAAAGCCGATAGCCTTAGATGCTAGTGCTTTTAAGAGTTTAGTCTTAGAATTTATTTCTCTGGTGAAATTAATAATAATAATAATAATTGTTGGCATTGGTTGGTATTAACTTAACTTTGTTAACTTGCTACTCTTTTAGTCAATATGGGTTAAAACAAAATGAAGGAAACTTAGTGCTGGTGATGTCTTAACTGACCTTGGAACCGACCTTGGAACCGACCAAGGAATGTATATACTTGTGATGGATGAAAAGACAGTTACAAGGTGCTACTACTGCTATTATTTTTTATATTATGTTGCAAGTGTTCATTTAGAATAAGAAAAAGTTTAAAAAACTGATCAAAATTTAAAGAACTTTAAATATCTGATATGAAAGAAATGGAGGGATGCAAGCTTTTTAAATGCAAAGATATATAAATATGCACGAAACCCATAAATTTATTTTAAACATATGCTCGGCAGTGAAAGGGTGGTTACAGCAAAGAAGGTTAACATCAAGTTTCCTAAATGCTTTAGAGAGAATATGTAATGAAAATATAATTTGTTGGCTGCAATAGAATTTACGTAAATAAAATCGTATCTGAAGGGTAAACGAGAGCAAAGGTAAATATAAAACAAAAGCCAGCAAAGCGTAGAGATGCTGTCGTGTGACTCTTAAGACACTAGGCGATGCGGTTGTTACACTGCGCCATTATGCATAAATAAGTGAGGGAACAGAAATCCATCTGAGTGAGCAAAAAACACTTACGTGTTAATATATCTGCTATTAAGCAAAACATGCACGCAGATGCTTGCATGCTTTAAGAAAAAAATCACATTCGGTTTGAACTGAACTTTTTAATACTCACCTTTAAGGTCCTTTGGTGTTTTGAATTGAAAATGCGTTCAACTTAAAAAGACAAGAATGCCATAATTTGCATCAAAAATATCAGAAAGAGAAAACTGCACACGTAACAACGGAATCGGATTATTGTTCAATAACGACACTACAGGGTAGACTGTGAATTTACACTTATTCTTGATTGTGGGTTTGGCTGTGCTGGGCAAGGTGAAGTTGACTTTATTTCGCCGTCTAGAACATCAAATCACATAGGAACCTCCTGCACGAGTGAAACACTCAGCTAAATTTTTTTGGTATTTTCATATTTTCTTATAAAAAGGTGGTCAAAACCCTTAAGAAACATTCAGTTTCCGTAGATATCTCTTCATTTGGTCAAATTCTTTCTCTTTCAACCATCGCTTGGAGATTTGCAAAGAAAGAAAGTAAAAAATGAAAGGAAAAGAGAATATGTCCGTGGTCTGGATATCCCGGCCATGCGTGAAGCTTTTTTTGGAAAACATATTGGATTCGAGGCGTTTCGCACCTCGCAGTGTAGCTGATGCAAATCTGAATATAAAAAAAACAAGCATTTAATCTACATGCTTCCACCTACAGACACATGTGGAAAAGTTTAGAAAACCTTGGTTGTTGTGCAAACGGCGAGTTTGTTGAACAACAGAAGAACAAGGAGAAATATCGAGTATCTGCATGAAAAATTTCAATGTTCATAAATAAGACTGAAATTAATTAATGGAAAATTGACAGTGGGCTAGACTTTAAAATAATATTTTAAAGATATTGTAAAAAAATTGTTTCACTTGGGCTGTAGGGACAGTTTGAGAATATCGCGTTTTGAAGAAAAGGTGTCTAAAATTTTGAATTATTGTAGATATGAACAAAGCAACAATAAATTTATTATTTATTACCACTGTTCCTTATTTAAATATTCTTCTTCCTTATCTTTTCTCGAAGATTCAATCAACGTAAATATGCGTTTCTTCTACGTCTGTCAAAGATAGAACCAAACTTTTCACATTTCCTGTAACGCTAAAGGACGGAGAAAAGCATATACCATAAAATTTTAAATTATTGGCACAAGGACTGAATCGTTTCTCCCTCAGCCTTATAAGCATTCAACTTTTATGCTATAAAAACCTTCTAAAATGATCCATAGTATGTTAGAGAGATTTTAAGAATCAATGGGAAAGACTAACTTTCCGGAAGGGACATATAGGACGAAGTTCGCTTTTCTTAGCGTTTGGGGAAGAGCTCAAAATTTCAAAGAAAAATTTCTTTCAAATAATAAATTTTCCGCTCATATTCCAAACTATTCGAAGCGACTTGTTGGAATTTACGCTCCCACTTTATTGTAAACCAACTGACCACACTGAAACAACCTGGAAATTACAACTCTTTTCGCATCTTACTATACGTTTTGTAAATTTTAAGTAAGTAAGTGATAGGCAGCAACGTTTTGCGCAACGTAAAAGAAGGTCATAGATAACTCTTTCGTGCAATGGCGAATGTAGAAGAAAAAGCCATGTCCCTAAATGAAGAAAGTAGATAGAGTGAATAACACTCAACAACAATGTTCGAATAAATCTTCGTGGTTTAAAGGTTACATAAGCCCCAATGAATAAATAAATAAACTGTATGTATGTCATATGCGTAACTCACCAAATCTATTAAGACAAGAAAGAACAAAATTATATTAAATGATTTGATGAATTAAAGTTTATGTGGTGTTTCTCCCTAAGTTTGTGCGACAAAACACCGTCAGCCTTTGTGTATGTAAGCTGTGAAGCTGGCTCCTATTTGATAAGAGGCTTCCATGATGTTAGACTAGCAAGCAGTAAGCAAGATATCTAAAAAAATGAAATCACTACTGTTTCTACTGCAAATAGGACTGCTTACTATACATGCTTCGGAGCTGCCATAATTCAATTTTCGGTGGTTATCGAAAGAAAGCATGCAGTGATGTAGGTAATAACAAGCAAAATGAGGTTTCTGATGGCTGAAGCACAGCTGTTGTCCTTTGGAAAGATTGTGTAAGAGAAATTAATTACTCCTATCCACCGTTGCATTACATTTCGAACAAAACGAAAAATTTTAAATTGTTGGACATGTTTACTTGCTCTCTTCTTTCCGTTAAATTCAACCAATTTTCGGACAGTTGCTCAGCTTTGGATATTAGTCGAAATTGTACCGATGAAATAGTAAATAAATTTTCATTTCACTTCTCTGCTCAACACTATGCGATCCATAAAATATTATAAATCACATAAAATGTTATTTTAATTCAGGTGCTGTAGAGCATAAGGATGGGCGTGAAGTTGGATAAATTTCGTTTCATTTTTCTTTTATTCTTCTACCAAAAGCCAACTAAAGTAGCGCATAAGCTTTTCCGCGGGATTAATTGCAAAATTAAAGCAAAACAGGATCAAAAGTAAAGTAAATGAAGTATGAGAAATAAGTTCACAAGAAGTGCTATAGTAAACGAAGGAGCACGGCAATAAGAGTATAAAGAATTATTTTTTATCGACAATATTTCAAGTAAAAGACAGAAATGGTTGTGTTACCTAAGAAAAAGATTATTCTGCTAGTTTTAAAAAGCAATGAAATTTATTGCTTTCACTGCGAAAGAGTTAATAATTGCTAACGAAGAATAAGTTTAATGCTTTTTGCAAACGAGAAAAGAATTTTTATGAATGAATTTTGGTAAAACCTTTCCTTTTCTTTGTTTTTATTGTTGTGCCGACTACCCCAGTTGACAAGAGAAAGTGAAAAAAAGGAAAAAAGCAAAAATATTGAATACACAATAATTTATGTCTATATTGCTATCCCTCCCTTTTTTTGTGTCCGCTTTCTTTCCTTGATCTGACCGACATTCGTTAATCCATGATCCATTATTGGTCTAACGCGAACATCACCACAAACGCAGACACGCTATACTTCCACAATTGCCTTTCTAGTAGGATCATTCTTTGTGGTTTTCCTTCATAAAGAAGGACTTACAGCTGTGGCGAATTATAGACTATATCACTTAACATATGTCCTTTTAGTCCCCTGTTCGGAAGCACCATCTTCTAGAGTTATTTAGAGTAAGTTAGAACTAAGTAAAGAGAAATCAAGTAAAGAGAAGTTAAGCAGGGAGAAATTAGAATAGTTCCCTTTTGCCGAGTTTAAGCCGACGTTTAGTTAAGTTAGGATTAAGTAAAGGGAGTCGATCGCGAGGTGAGTGATGGAGTGGACGTTTCGATCCGGTTTGTGCGGTTAGTGAGAGTGACCTTTAGGCTAAGAAAAATGAACTGTTTTAAGAGGGGAAAAGGGGAAATTATGCGAAGAAATACCTGGAATATATTTCTCAAGGAAATAATATTTGTACTAAATGTAAAGAGTCTGATATAAATTCCCACTGGAAAGTAAAGCTATGAAATGTTCAGAAAAGAATGTTTTAAAGAAATTTCTTGTGAGCAAAACACCTGCAACCGCTGAGCTACCCCAGCAACAAGATAAAAGGGCAAAATAGCCCCTCACAACTTATTTAACTTACATTAGCGTAAGATACACATAAATTAGATAAATAACTTCTAATGCCTCCCAACGAGATTTAAGGCAGAATAAAGGAACTGTACAAAGAAAAATTGTTGGAGAACATAGAAAAAATAAATTGTAGCGTTTTTAGTCAATTTTATCGAAAATAAACCAAGGGAGGCCTTTAAAAAAAGCATAAGAATCTTTACATAAAAACATTAATTAATTGTTAATAATTAACCTTCAATTTGCTCCACCTTGTAACGATGACAATGCCTAGGGCAATGAAAAGGGCTTTCAGTTATTTCACTATATAGAGTAGATTAGCTATAAGTGGGATAAAGTTATTTAAAGGCTTTGCAACGCCCATTTGCCAAGGATGGTATGAACGATAAAATTTCGCAAGATTTTAAAAACTTTATAATTCGCAAAATTTCTCTCGTCTTCGTTGTGTCCTTTTTTCTCAAACGAAGAGTCAATAAATTCAACTTTTCAGAGAAAAGAATATTTATTTGCAAATAAATTAATTTACGTTAATTAAAGTAGTTTTAAAATGAAATCTTCAAAAAGCATCAGCTTTCCCGTTCGGAGGTAAAGCACTTTGTTATGATTAAACCCTCATTAAACGTTATTTACTTTTGGTAATCACTGTCAATTTAATGAAAACAAATAATGTATGGAAGGAGAGGAGTTCTGTTCCTATATGAAAATGATGCAGACATCGCACTTTCCAGCTTAGAGTGTATTGAGAATTGCAGTCTTATTGAAGCACAGCCATCATATACACTTATAGAAAAGTCTGAGAAAAAAAGTAAAAGGAACGTTGCTTATCCACGCAATTGGTCTTGAATGAGATCACAATTTTAGTTTGGAAGAACATAAGTAAACACTACATACAATAAAGTAAGGGATGAGCGAATATAGCAAGTCTTACCATAGGTGTATCTTATTTATCTCAAACGACTATTGGTCTTATATTTAAGTTTGTATGAAAATTCAATTGGCGTAATGAGTTCAAAGTGACGTTCATCTGTTTAACTTCCTTTTTGGGTAATTAATTTTAAGATTGCCATTTCAAAGCTTAATTGAAAGCACTTTCTGTTTTCTTTTATGCACAGAAGAAAGCATTTTTCAATTAATTCAATCATATACCACAAGCTTCTCTTTCTCCAGCTGAATGGTGCTTTCGGCGATTAAACTATGATTGTCCGTGATTGCTGTACAATGTTTTAGGTAAGTGGTTATGTGCTTGCGCACGTTAAGGTTTACAGTGTGAAATCTGGTATATCGACTTGTAACAGGTTTATCACCTTCTACAAAGAACTGCGAAGGATGTTAAATATATTTCTGAGCGTGTTTTGTTTATCTTTACATTTGAAATGGCTTTTATTCTAAACATTTATGTATTCATTGTCTATATGTTTTGTAAATAAATTTCAGGTCTTCCGGATAAGTTAGCCTATATGCTCGCCTATATTGAAAACTATAAAATTACTAACCCAATGCGAGTTTTCATGTTAAACGCTAGCGTAGAGATAAGCCATCGGGTGATCCGGGTGTTTAGGTCCAAAGTTATTTACGACTTGTCTTCAGTGTCTGATTAAGAATTCGACGTTACAAACTCCTTTTCCTTTTCCTACGTAAGCGATGTAATCGTTTTGGCTTGTTCGTTGCTGTAAAATTGAAACCATATTTGCAGATTATGTAGGTTATAATCTAACGAAAGCTAATGGTTAGTTTGCTAAATCAAAACCATGCCTAGTCGGCAATAAGAACAAAACACAAGTTTATCTTGTTATGTAGCAAGCAATGCGATTTCTTATTCTTCCATGCAGATATATTGTGGAAAGTCAAACGTCACAATCAGTTAGTTTAGATGCATTATCTCTTATCGGGCAGTTATCTGGCTAAGCTTCTTTGCAGGCTTTCCCAAACGGATTAGGTTGGTCATCCAACTGATGTACGGTATTGCTCGATTCAGAAGGAAGAAAAAGAGTGACATTGTTTCGCTTTGCACCTCAGTTTGGACATAGTTAGTATACGTGATTCGCAAATCCCTGTTCTATCCTCTTGAATGAAGACTTTTATAAATTCTGTTGTCTGTTGCATTGAATTAGTTTGACAAAGGGATTCATAAGTAACGCTAGAACATAAGAATCGTACCGTGTATTCAAAAACAGTCTTTCTTATTTTATTCCAATATGAACAGCTAAGTTCATAGCTGGCAAAACTACTTTGTATTTAATTATTATTTACCTCAATGGCAAAAAAAAAGGAAAGAGATACAAGTGAAATAACTACAATGAGGAATTTTTGATTTTTGCATTTATTTCTTTCCTTTTCATATTTATGAAGCTTTCGCCTAATTTGATAATAATGTGGTTAAATTGTTGTTGCAACAATTAATTTGATACAAACTTACTTGAAGAAAAGTAATTTTTGCTATAACGAGGATTGCAAAAAGCTGTTTGAAGGTGTAGTTGATATTTTTACGAAAATTTTCTTTGATGGCTTGCACCCTATTGAATTAACTCGGGCATTTGCTGTTCACTAAAAAAGGGTAAGGGGTATGTTAACAGCTTAAAAAGCTTTTTCTCATCCCATTTTTGAAATAGAATGAACAGTGACGGACAGATTAACAATTTTGATCAAGTTTGTCAGTCCTGTACTTAACCTCCAAAAACTGTAAAAAAGAAAAATACTTTCGATAAATATTAAAAATTATTAAAAAATGGCAAAATCGGACCTGTTTCCGTGAGGCACAGTGATTGGCAAAAACCTTTCCATCAACACCTATGTAAAATTTCTTAGCTTATATATTGATCAAAAGTGAACACGGGAAAATCATATGACAGTTGTACACTGACAACGTCACTTTAAAACCAGATGGCCCCATTCGTCAGAATCAAAGCGAATCTAAGAAATAAATGCATTTTATAGCAGAGCACTTTGCAACCTTTTGGACTTATGGTACAAAATGCTAGGGAGCAATCATAAACTTTAATTTCCAAAAATATCAATTTCAGACTCATAGTCTTTTTGTTAATAACCCGTGGTTTGTTAGCAACAAAGTCATTCATGATGACGTGGGGTTTTCATTTGTTAGACATAATTCATTTGTTCGAAATATCTTGTCGGACTGATTGACGACACAAATCTCGAGGTAATATCTCTTCTAAATGAATCCATCAAGATAAGAAAATTGTTTGGCGTTTGCTTCTTACGGATCGCCTAATTCGCTTTATTAGAGAGGTGCAAGCGCATAAGTAAGCGGCCATTAATAAGAGTTTACAGTGGGTATGTTTCTCTTGAATTACCGATGATTGAATTGAATTGAATGAACTGCCGAGTGATTAGTGTCGACTTCTTGAACAACATTTTATTAATTTGAAGAAAACTCTTGGCCTCGTTACAAAATAAAGTCGCTCATGCAGTTAATAAAATTTTCGTTCTTTAACTCTTAAGATTTTGTTGATCAAATAGGGAGACTCAAGCTACAAACTGGCTTTTCACAACAAATGTTATTAACGATATAAGGACGTAGTAGTAAACAGATTTCATATACACACTGTTATATGTTGTTGGTGTTTTTTGGGTTTTGTGATTATTTCTGCGATAGAAGAAAAAAAACTTGATTTAATTACGGTGCAATGTTGGCATTTCTAAAGAGCTTCCACAAGGACACATCTATAACGAGGTGAATGGCTGCTTGATCCACAGCCATCTACGTAAACACTGGTTCACAACTCAGCTGCAGTCGATATTTGTGACTTGCATGTTCAATTTCTCCATGTTTGGCTATTGACTGAATAACCAGTCGACACTCAGTATAAATCTACGAAGAAATTCATGTAGAAATTTACACAAATGATCCTTCAATTAAAATGAAAGATTTGTTTGCTAAGCAGAGTTCTTTCGAAATTTAATTTATTATCATTTAGCGCCAAAGCGTCTAATAATAACTTTGTTTTAAAAAAATATAGTTCAGTTCGTGCACTTAGGGTACAGCAATGTATGATAATTACTTAATGCAGTTTTTTCCTCTTTTGTGAAATTGTAATTTTCTTGCAGGCAACGCCGAAGGAATTGATTGAAGAATGTGCCCTTAGCAGCCACTGAGAACAGGGTTATTTTCAGCGGAAAAAAGAAATTGAGTTTTTGCTCATTACTCAAAAACTAAGGCAGATCAAACTATACAACTTTGCGCGTAAATTCCATGGGAGACACGGTGGCTAGACATAAATCGAAAAAAATGAGATTCGCCAATTTTTTGTTAAAATCAAGAAAGAAGCGTTAGATGCATGACAAAGTACATACTTTCTTGAACGGCGTCAAACTCGGAAAGTCCCTGTGCTTGTCAGTCCACTTACTCATGTAAGACTTGTGCTAAACATAAGGTATCGCCTAAAGAATTGGCAAAGTATTTGAAAATGGCCCAAGTAGATCAAACCTGCAGTTTGGCATATTTTAAGAAGAGCTGTACCCACAAATATTTTGCTCATTGCCCGCAAACTATGGAAATAATCAGCTTCGGCCATCCAATATTATAGTGTATAGAAATTTAATTTTCTTTTACACCTTCTTTTGATAACGGTCTTAGCCGAACATAATTTCCTTGCTAGCCTTCGCTTGCTGAGCTTCATCCTGAACTTAAGAAAAATGTTCTACAATTGAAGTGGTTAATGGATCCTAGGTCTCTTCTTCTCCCACATGATTTTCTTCCTTTAAGAAAGTTTATTAGTATATCGTGGCGAACATTTTGGACAAATACAAAGGAAAAAAAGAGAGAAAAGCGAGGAGGGTTTATTTTTTATTGCCGCATTTAATGACTACGGATAGGGATATGGGTGCCGAGAAGTAAGACACTCTACGGTTTGCTCGAAAATCTTTTCTTTATTACCTCATAGTATGACAAAGGGCCATCCTCAGACAAGAAAAAGAAAGATCTTAATGTCCTAAAACTGTCTTTGATGATTCCTTATGTTTCCATTATTATTGTTATTCTTATTATTAATTTTGCCAGAGAAATGGATCACCTTCGACCGCTCAGACTTCAGATTTTATAGTCGTTTACTTAGTTATTTATTTATTTGCTTTGATTCGCGTTTTGGTAAAATCGCGTGCCTCGAACACTTAAAGATTCCTTAAGTTTCCTCTTATTTTTACTGGAGTTCTGAGCAACAA
Source organism: Glossina fuscipes (assembly GCF_014805625.2). NCBI lineage: Eukaryota > Metazoa > Arthropoda > Insecta > Diptera > Glossinidae > Glossina > Glossina fuscipes. The sequence goes on from NW_023998502.1 coordinate 55,530, forward strand.
TACCGCTAGTGTTATTGACACTATGGATGTATACCGACGATTATAAGAATTGGAGGCGATGATAAGAAATGGAGTTTAGTCCTCCTTTCTTTTCTTCTGTTATACTTCACCTCTCCACACAGCAACAGCTTTACGCCGATTCCCGAACAATACTCAAGTGAAAAGCTCACTAGGTCGCTGAATAGGACGATGTTAATTTCTAAATTAATCTTTGAGTATCTTTCGTCTTTTAATCTCGGCTATAAGTCTACTTCTCTCGATATTTCATCGCCAGCGCAGATGACGTGCGACGTTTGCGTGGCTTACTTGGCACATGTAGTAAGTCTGCATCAACGATTCCGGCACAAGAAACCACGACGCAAATGCCACAATGCGAGTTAACCACATTTTTTTATTCTCGACGGCAATGTGCACAAAGCAATTAATGGCAACGAACTTGCAACGAACTTTATCAACAAAATTGATTTTAGAGAGTTCTACGCTGATTATTGGCCCGGAATACCAAGGTTGACACAAAGTCAGTAAACCTATGACAAGAAAAGACATTGTTTACTGTTAAGAGTAATGAGTGGCCTCAATGTCAGCATTTGGCAGCAAATTTTCTAAAAAGTGCCTTTTTCACTCGCTCCTCCACCGGGATTAAAAAGTTAGATAAATAAAACAATTACGATAAGAGATGTATTTTTTCCAATTGATTTCCGTCCTAACTGACTCGACAAAACCGCATGTAAATAATGCGCCTACATGTTGTTGTTGTAGAGAAATTAATTTAATTGGCAAAATTGATAAAAATAATTCGATAAACAATAAATAAAAATTTCATTATTCATGCTGTGGATGACGCTTGGAACTCTAATAACAATATCTATTATGAACTGTTGTCTATGGGTCTTTCTATTATAGAATAATAGATAAACAAGTTTAAATATAATGTGGCTTGACTTTACCATACTAGGTTACTTGCATTACTCCCTATATCTAATGTTTCAAATATATTTGTTTCGCCTTAATGCTACAAAATTAACGCATCTGCTGGCTCTAAATGTGGCTCTGTAATCTTCTTTGTAGGAAGCACCCATATGTTCGTTGAAATTTTCCCGAATAGAAAAACGGATACAATAGCAATAACAATGGATCGCAACGGAAACCGCAACTGACACGATGCTGTCTACAATTATTGCAAGCAATATACATACATTTAATTTTTTATTAAAATAATTATTTTTATTCATGTTTATTAGTTTTAAATTTTTATGCTGGTCTATTTAAATATTTATTTATATCCTTTCATTCTCCTGCATTAAAAACTCAAATCTTTTAAATAGATAATGACAATTAAATTATGTCGCAATTTAGTTCTGGAAACTGCGATAGGGTAAACATGCAGAGCTTGTTAAGTGAAATGATTTTATCATTACTATGTATAACTAATGAAGCCTAGTAAGCAGAAAATCGATTGTGGATACTAATCACAAATCTTGGAAGAAGACATTAGCGTCGCTTTCCCATCTTCGCCTGTGGTAGGCCAAGTAACACGTGAGGACCAAAGTCATCAGTTCATGTTGATCCCATACTTAGTTTAAAGACATGGAAATAAATTGTCGAAGAATATGGTAAAGTTAGCTTAAGGTTTAGTGACAACGGGAAGCCCTAATAGGTGGCTTCAAGTGTGATTATAATATAGTGGCAAACGCCAATATGATTGATTCACAATTTTACCTTCCCGTTGCAAAATATTTTGACGCCGCAATTTGTGAAGACTTCCCTCCCACCGGTAAGTTTGTGTGACCATAAGAGGCCACGAATAAGGGAATGAGGATCGAAATGAAACGACTGAAAGGGAATATGCGCGCAATCTATTATTTAATCAAGGCTAATCCAATATTTATAAAAACAATGGTAAACCACACATTCATCTAATTAAAAATGTATATCAGAAATGGTGTAAATAAGGTGACAATGATGGATTATTATAACCTTTCGCGAAAACCACTACGCCTACGTTATTTATTAGCACAATAAACTCACAAAGCAGTTAACTAACTTTTTCCTCAGACCACATCTAAATAACATGTGGTATCCACGGACTATATGACTAATGCCGCCGCTCTTTTCCTTGTAGACATAAATTTTCTGCGCCAATATCACTCGTGGGAAATCTGATCGAGGGGCACAAAGATTAAGAGCTGCCATTAAAGAGAAACCGAAAGCGAAGCAATATCCCTATCACTCCACTGCTTCTCTGGAAAAAAGGCTAAGAAACTCTAAATGATTATTGGTCAAGCGGTCCATTGTTGATTTGTTTCATATCTAATATCCGTTTGCTAGTTGCTCTCTGTAGTATGTTTTTCCACCTTTAAGTAATTTACATGTAAGGGTCTAACCTAAGTCTGCAGTCCTTCCTCAACTAGTGTGTCTATCCTAATGTAAATATATGGATATATATGGGTTAGTCAAATCATATATACGTCTATTTATATCATTGGCTTGATTACCTAATTCCAAAAGTATATCTAAATACATATTCGCTGCCTTATGTGCACACATCGCGCTTTATCTAATTTATCATACACTTACAAACACTATGACAAGTAGGTAAAAGATGCTAAACATTTTTTCTTTTAATACGTATGTAGTTTTTATTTCCCATCGTTTCTTCAATGTTAATCTACATTTCCTCGACATTAAACTTGCTCGTTTTTAAGAAATGTAAAATAAGAAGAAAAAAAAACGTTACATCTCTCGTGTATTTGTTACACAGTTTCTTCTTCCGGGTTTCGTACAAGAATAGCGAACTTCATTATACTGAACACAATAAACTTTTGTCTTCTTAAGTCGCAAAGGTGTATTATCTACCTTTGTTCATATACCGTTGTTCGCTTAGTTACTCAGTAATAGGGAGCATTGAACACATGTTATTATCAGATTCACTCTTGTTCCCAAACATATTCAATTTATGTGTGCATATGTACACTTATAAGTTCATATGTTTGTGTATGTTTGGAACCGTCACCTGAGATCTGTTTGCCTTGTTTGTCTCGAACATTTTCAATTAGAGAATTTTTATTTCAGTCGATTGTAAGTGGGCATGTTTTCTTTCGTTTATATTTCTGATCGCTTGAACACAATATTTACAACTGGGGCGTTTTCCTATAATTCGTATAAAATTCAATTTCATTTTTTATCAAAGAAAATTATTTATACATGCACGCACACGCATGGCTGCATGAAGCTATCGTATCGGAGGTATGTATCGCTGCAATCGCTTTAGTTTTATTTTATCAATTTTACTCTATATTGAAAGCCTTCCATACATCGTGTATGCGCGTATAAATATTTATTTATTTTATAATTTAAACTTTGTGCTTAATTTCATGTATGTGAAAACCTTGATGTAAAGCAGAGGTTTCGCACCTATCACTTTCAACATCAGTTTCGTAGTGTGTGTATGTTTTAGTGTGCACAAGTGCATTTATAGGGGAGCAATATTGTCAAGCGATAACAGATTGTTCACTACGAATTCTTGAGTCATGATTTCAGTTATGAAAATTACCTGTATATGGTTACTGTGCTGGTGCCGTATACTCATGACCTCATGAAGTCTATAGACTTCTCACTGTCATGAAGAGAAAAAACAGGAAGTTATTCTCATCGCAGTTGTTTTCACATCTGCCCGACTAACCAAGTGTTGGAGGAGCATTTTACTACGTCAGACACGGTATTGTGCTCCTATCTAAAGAAGGTGGCCAGATACATAAAAGTCCTAAAACGGGGGGCTAGGTAGATAGATCTTCTAGGTCGTGGTACGTCTTGCCCAGGTAATCCATTAATTGTGTCCATCACCGAAGGTTTACGGGTATAGTCATTTTGTCAAAACGTTTGCAACGCCCAGAAGGAAGTATCAGAGATCCGACAAAGTATGTATATTCCCGATATGCATCACATGCTAAATCGATTCAAGCATGTCCGTCGGTCCGTCTGTGCAATGTCTGTTGTAAACATTCTCCTGGCCGCGAAAGTGAGGAGTTCGGATTCAATATTTGTAAAAACATGGGAAGTTCTTGCACGCAGCTTCGCATTGAAAATAGGGAAAATCGGGCGAGGAAAATGTCCACAGTATTAAGTAGAATGAGGACACCTGTCTTTTTCAAAAGGACTCAAAAATGGTTTTTTGCTCGTTACTAGTACACTACAGCAGGCAAGTCGAAAAAATTTTAACGCCTATGGTGCTGCATCCTAAGGAAACGTAAAATATCGCCGTTGCGGAATGCACCGAAGCGTGTCCGTCTGTTCAGTTCTCCGTATATCCGTGTGCGAAGTCGTGTAGTATCTATGTTGAGCAATCTCTTGTTCGCGAAAAGGAAGATACCGCCTAAAAAGATATTGAAAATGACCCAAATTTTTTGAAAAACACGTCTATAACGCTCTTACGTGCATATAAAAGAAACCGTATATACCTGGCTTCCCTGGTTTTTCATAAAGTACAACGCATACCCCATATCAATTTTATTCTAGAAATAGAAAAAAGTGAACGGAGCCCATTCGATATGAAAGAGTATGAAAATGTAGTTCTTTTCCTTCTTTCTAGGATCACGGTGATGGGTATAGAAGGTTCGGTCACCACCGAATACTTCCTTGGTCGTTTTTAATTAGAGATCCAATTAAACCTTTTCTCCTAAATGTTTCCATTCAATATTTTTCTTCTTTGATGAAAAATGTCATAGTTTTTAATGAAAGTAAGAAAAACGCAATTCATTAATTGACTTTTTTGGGACCTACGTTCAGGTATTTTGTTGTAATAAGCAATCAAAAGTGAATGAGACGTCAATAAAAACGAAACTAAAGGTATGAAGACACTTTTTTAGCCTCTGCGAAATAAATTAATGACATGTTTTTGTTGGACTACATGTCAAAGTTTCCTTTTGGATGAGTGAAAAAAAGAATCTACACAAAATGTAAATGTTTTAATCTATAAAAAGAAAATTTAATTAAATAAATCACAGATTTGGAAATAAATTAAAAACAAAGTAGTAGGCGCTGCAAGCAATCAGTTTGATATTAAACCAGTTTTATAATATTTGTCATATCATTAAGATGCAGTAGCAGCAAGCTAAACTCGTGGACTCGGCGAAAATATTTGTTCTACGTAAAGTAAAACTAAAAGTCTTACCAAAACAAATCCTTTTTATATTTTTATATATTATGCACTGCGTTAAACGGCATAAAAAAATTTGAAAATTTGTCTTTATTATATTATTTATATAAGATAAATACTTCAAAAGATGGCCCATCTCAACGCCAAACTCGCACAGCTTTGGTTTATTAGGCAAAACTCTTTTTACTTCAAGTTTCTTTGCGAAAATATTTGACCTAAAGAAGTCCCTAAAATTAAATTCTTTCCAAAAATTTTAATCTTATTTCTTTGATTGTGTCAAAAAAAAAAAAAACAAAATAGAAACACAAAGAAAATAAACAAGTGTTGAAGTAAGAAAATTAATAATTCAACACCATAACAATAAAAAATCGCTTCGAGAGTTATGCGAGCTAGTAAATCGAAGCGGCTCAAGCATCCAATATACAATAAAGCGATATAAACCTACAAGAAAATAAATTAAAAAGTAGCCAGCAACCAAATTTGAGCAATATATTCTACGGCAAGTCCAAAAGAAACCTTTTTGAAGTGCGACGAAGCTCGCGGAAATTGCCGAAAGGGAGTTAGGAGTAAAATGTTGCCCACAAACAATAAGAAATATATTAAACCGGGCTACCTTCAATGGCAGAAGAGCGAGCCAAGTACAAGTTATCAACAAAAGACATCAAAAAGCAAGGCTTCGATTCTTCAGCTAACACTGTGGAAAAACAGTAAAGCACGACGCGGAGTTCAGTTTCTGCGACTGGGTCGGTGCATATTGTTTGCAAGGAAAAACTTTGTCTTGGTGAAAAACGATCGCATTGTTCAATCCTGGTTGTTACGCAATTGCCAGCATGTCATGGATACACTATCCCAGAATACGGACATAAACTCTATGAAAAACTTGTGGAGGTATCTCGAGAAGAAAATTCGGCAGAACACTGTAAACCCCAAGGACGATTGGAAGAAAGTTCTTTAAGATGAAAGGCAAAACATTAAACGGAATTTTTGCAAACAAGTTGTTCACAGTATGATAAATAGATTAAAAATAGTGATGAAAAAGAAACGCACGCATACGAAATATTAATATTTAAATAAAAATTAGATATAGGTTTTGTACACGAGTTCGGCGTTGGCACTGACATGAGTCGTATTTTATATTTTTAGTTTATAGGAAGCTTAATGGAATTCATTATTTAGGTTTGGTTTCACTTATGAATTACTTATGAAATGAATAAATAATATTTAAAGTAACTCTTTTATAAACCCTTCCTTTTAATTCCTTGTAATAAGATTAATAAACTATTGTAGCTGTGCGAGTTCGGGTTGGCGCTACTGCGTATAAAGCCGTCCATCCAAACGTAGCAACTTATGTCTCCGCTTGCCCGAGCGAAGCAATGTAAATTACTTCTGTTATTATTATAAAATATTCTTATTTTCTGAAATTGCTTCAGGCTTTTAAATTATGCGTTTTCCATCTCTCTTGTCGCGTTTATAAGGCGCTTATATATAAACGAATTTAACTCACCTTCATTATGCCCGATAGCAATGCATGTCGGCTAAGGGTACATCTTTCCAACTTATACAGCGATCAAACGGCGACATCTCTAGAATGCACTACTTTGCTTGTTTGCTTAGCACTGCTATCTCTGAAATGATGCAGTTTGGCTAAAAATGTATGCTAAAGCCAAAAGTGTTCATTGATTATTATGAACCAATTGAAGTCTTTCGAAGGACGCAATGATGAGTACGACGTCTCGGGACATATTAGTGTCGGTGCAAGTCCCGTTCATTTGAATCTAGACTTCGTTGTTAGAAAAAATAATTACGTTACCTGAGGACGCGAAATCAGCCTTGCGCGCAGCCTGGCTTAAAGTGTATCGTAAGCAGGGTAACCCTCACGCTACTTATACGCTATAAATTCTAGTAAATGTAAGGACATATTTGGTAAAATTAACAAAAGCAATGAACAAGCAACGAGAGAACAAGTGACAGAGAGAGATATGATTCCCGTTTCTGAGTAAGCTCCGGAGTATCGAGATAGATATTCAATGTGTAGATAAATAAACGATGGAAGAATTCAATCAAACGAATTGTTTTATTGATCAAGACGCTCGTCCATCCGTGGGCTGCAGGGATCTGTTCTTAAACTAGAATCGTAACTCATCCTGAACGAACTAGAGAGACTAAAAACCCCGCGTGAAAAATTTGCTCTCTGTAATAATGCTTATGTTGCCAAGCGAAAATTGAATGAACGGCGCTTGTTACTCATTTCTACGACGACATATTACAATAGCAATAAAGAAGATTTCGAGCTTTACTCTTGTATTTGAAATTTTTATGAAGTTTTTCTAAAGCAAGTTTTCATATTTCAATTTTAAGCGTTGCCCTACAACGTATAAAAATGAATTCGACAGAAACTTTCTTATTACCATTTGTAACGTTGTTGCTGCACAATTCGCGACATCAACATCATAGAGCGAAGACGGCGCTTTTTCTAGTTTTAAAGCGTTTAACGTGGTTAGAAATTTGGATGGAAAGTTAATTTATTTCATATCTCACATTTTCATCTCTTTCCAAAGCCCCAAAAACTTCTGCTGGGTAAACGTTTTTCATCGAATAAAAAACTTGGGTGAGTATTTAAAACATTTAAAGAAATGATTCAAAGAGTATTTTGAAAAATATATTTACCCTAAGGGTTCTGTGACAATTCATATTTAACCTAAGAAGTTTCTGAATGACCTAATATTTGAAAATGTATACTTACAGTGACCCTCGGGTGTGTTGCTGTAACTATTTAAAGCGTTTCTAAATTTTTACTTCATGTGCAGCTTTGCAAGTTATTCTTAGTTCGAAAGGTCAATTAATCGCTCTCTAAAGTTCTTATAAAGCATTAAAAGGCGGTTTAATTAAATTTTCAGACAGGAATGGTCGAAGGCTGTTGAATGCGTGCACTTCCAACGTTACTTCATTAAATAAGTTTTTATTCTGTCTATCAGGTTATCAGTAGGAATGCCGTTGCTAAGCATTTTCAATTAAAACGGCAATTAGCTAATGTTTTGGACACTTATACGTACTGTTTGTTGGGTAGTTCGCTTAGAGTAAACAAACGCCGAAATAAATTCACTGCAAGGTAATCAAATTTGTAAGTTTGTACACGTCATAGCTTGAAGGAAAGTGAATCGAGGAATGTGGGTAAGACAATGAGTAGGTCACTTGGTAACGTTATATTAAACGGAAACATTAAGTGAAGATTTCGTGCATGAACCACTTATGATTGGGAGACAGCGAACAAGGGAAGGCGTAAGTAATAAAATTAAAGAGAAAAAACTTCGTTTTATTTTTATGCACCCTATAGAAAAGTGGGGGGCCGAATATAACTCGCTTATTTATTTCAGGTTATATTGGCCGCTGATTTTGTCGTGCTACAAATTTGAGCCAATAAGACAAGTTACGAAAGACTTCACTTAAAAGCGCCATTTTGAGCATACGAAATGTGCGATGTATTTTACAAATCGTGGGCATGTTAGTTGTTGAGCCAAACTTTTTAGGCAGTTTATAAGGATCGTGATTTTGGCAATGCACGTGAAAGATCGCAATTCATAGACATTCGTTAATCCACAATCGAAAGCGGTTCTGTTTTAAAAGTCCAAAAAAAAAAAAAAATCATTGGGGTTCAGAATATTATTTCCATTAAATCGACAATGCTCGGAGAACTGTGAACAAAATTTTTGATGTCCATGAAAATGCTTTATTAAAATCAGCAGCATGAAAGTATATTTCTTATTTTCGTTCCGGAAATTTCGGTGAGAGTAGTCGTACAAATGATTCGATCCAAACCGTCTCCCTTAACGTTTGCTATTTTGTTGGGACAAGGCAATAAACAATATTTCATCAAAATGTTACGAAAGCTCCGACCTCTAAATTAACCATGAGATTACCTGGGCAGACATACGGACAGACAGAGATCCACATGGAGAGAGAAGAGAGAGTATTATCGAATCAGTTGATAAAATAAAATGTGATTTTACCTCAAATTCTTTTATTTATTTCAAACATTCTTTCAAGCCTGGTGGAGCGACTTAAAAAGAATTAAGAGGAAACACAAACATTTTTCGTAATCTGTCTGAAGGTGTGAATGGGTGATGTACATATGTGTGCTTCACTCGAAGAAAACACTTTACTTCTACATCTTAGACCACCGTATATGATAGCTTCCCTGCATATGCAGGAGTATCTTGTTTTCAAAGCAAACGTTAATATCCTGCATGGCTTCTTGGATACGCTTAAGGCTTTCCCGCTGATGAATCTACACTCCGCACAAGGTCTTTTACTTAGTTTAGACAAACACAAAACTAGAAGCGGCTGCAGACTAACTACAATGACAGTAATTGGAGTAACGACAACAGCAATAGGGTTATATAACAATTGTCACAAGCCTGGATAAGTCGTTTTGGTTGGACATTTACTGCCGATTTTCCACTCTCCTTTTGCCTTTAAGTGATTAAGTTTTTAAAGAGATATAGAAGCAAAGACGGATGTGTGGACATACTAGTGGAGCGGCAAATTTACATCGCAATAGATAGGCTAAATGCATATAATATACGACAAGTCTGTGCCGTTTTTATTCATTCAGACACATTCAAAGAAAGTCAAGTTGATTCTGCTAATCTATCTTTACACGGGATTTGGTTTCACTACAAGTGCTTATGTAAGCGGACGATATTAAGTAATTTTACTATTTAAATACTTTACACGACGCCAAGCGTCTACGGTCGAATCATTCAGAAGTATCTATCTAGTGTACACATAACGACACACCTGTGAATTTGGAAAAATGGGAACAATCAACATTTGGTAGATGGATTCCACTTATTGTTGCTTTATAATATTAACAACATATACAACAAAAATTTGGACTATGTGTCGAATTCCACGGAATTTTAGTTGGCCTTGTGAGGATGTGCACAATCACTAAGTGCGATGTCTCTACCAACTGAGCACGTACTTTGGCTGCCGCCAAGAACGCTCCACCGCATTGACAGTTGAACTCGCAAAAACTGGCTTATTTGCTTCTTGCATACTGCACTGTGTCGGTCTAAAGCGTGTTGAAGCCCACGAATTAGGACACAAAGATGAAATTGGATAGATGGCCGAAAACCTGGTTTGAAAGTCGATATAAACGCGACGACAATGGGCCATATTTGTCTTAAGCGCCCATTGGAAAATTGCTGTATTTCAGTTGCTTCACGGGTATGCTTATAGCAGGAAGAAGTAAATAACAAGACCCCTCAAGAAATTTTTCAGATAAAAGGTACTGCAATCAGGGAAAGCTCAATGACCGGCTATGCCAGGAAAATTTCATAGTATGAGCGAGTAGGAGGAGTTTTCGTATATCTGCTATCAGTAATCGTACGTTCTATCTCCTTATTGATTTGGGGAAAAATTATGTTAAATGTTCATTTATATGACGTCGCACTGTATCAAAACGGGATTTTTTTACATATTTTGTCCGTAACTGTTCGTGTGTGTTGTGTGTTTATCCGAACGAATGCACACCAGTGCTTGTTGGCGTTTATATTTATTATTACACAGTTATATTTCGATAAATAATGTTACTCTTCTTTTGCTACAGTTCATCTTTGCTCACGTTGATCCAGTCTCGAGGATGTCATAAAAATTTCAAAAAGTTTTATATTTTTGTTAACACATTACTGGAATGCAAATATTTCGAGAAAAAAATTAACTTTCGATGTAAAATCGTTAAAAGTTTTAAACTAAGAAAACAAAAGTAAAACGCGTAAAAATTGGTTGTGATCCGATCGCCTTTTTATAGGAGAAAAATTTTTTAAGAGAATAATAAAAAATATTTTATGTGAAGTATTGACCTTTCATAGTTAAACATATCCCCATCTCTCTGACGAATATAAAATCCGTGCCAAAAGGGAAATAAAATCTTTTCCGGATACCCATAGAAGGACCGACAGTTTGGACGTCATCAAAAGAATCGAAACCATGTTTGGACAAACAATAAGTCGTCAATTGAAATCATTGTTTTCGAAAGAATAAGTTCCTGATGAATGCAGCGGGAAGAGCAGCATATTACGATTCAGTGCTGGTAACGTGTCTTCTTCGCGTTTTGGCATCTGAAACGGATGGCTTTCGTAATTGAAAAATAATTATATCACGCATTTTGGAATATTGCGTAAGTTATTCGGATCAGCTGCATTATTGTGATAGACTTGTTTGCTTGGACTGGGCTGATACCCAAGCAAGAGCCACTATGCACCATATTTTCAACTAACCTTCCGTCCTCTTCATCTGTCACAACTCGATAAAAGTGCCCGTCGAATTACGCAGAAAAACACTACCGATTCCAAGTTCGAAAGGACTAGTTTATTAGTTTTTCTGATATCTGACATGTTATGCATCACCACAAACTAAGCATAATATCTTGCAAGTAATTCACTGATCGTCAAGATTTCAATTAGCCGAATACACTAAAAGTACAATTGTTTTTTTTTAATTGCTTAGCGAAATGATCGTAAGTTAAGCATTTTTGCATGCCAACGGACGTAATTATAGGGTCATCGTTCGATCTTTCACATCTGCTATGTTACAGGCTTCTATATGGATGTTTGCTACTCTCAGCGACGGAAGAATAGACGTATCCATCGTATCCTTATATTGCAGAATATAATAACAGGAGTATGAAAAGAAACAAAGTTAAGGTACAGGCAGTAAAATTATTATTTTAATTTTGGCTATTGGAAGAAAAAATAATTGTAAAGTTTTCAATTCTTCCTCAATACGGATTACGGTATGAACTGCAAATAAAATAAAAGTAATAACATGCGCCTTCAATACCTCAAGCACGTTTTTCAGTATGGTTTACTCTTAGATACTTCAGAAGAATATTCTTATCTTACGTAAAAATGAATACTTAGGCCTTCAATAACAATGAAATCCTTGATACGAGCTCCGCAACCCGCAAGTACATATGATATAATTGTTATTTTTGTTTCCTTCTACTTTACTTGTGCGGATTTTAATTTTTTTGTTCTCTTCGTTGCTCTTCATAGTTTTATTCGGTTGCTCTGAGACATGTGATGGGAGAAAAAAGACAGAATAAGAAAAAGAAAAGCAAAATTTCACTAATGGAAATGTGGCTTGAAGTTGATTTCATATCTTACTAACTTTGCAAATACGCAGCAACACACACTCTTGATGTAATGCGTACGCACATACGCAAATTGCTATATAAGTCACTATTTATTTGGAAATGAATTTTTTCTTTTCATAAACTTTTATATTAATGCCATTTATTTAAATTATTTTTTATATTTTTCTCTTTCTTTTCTTCAAAAAGAAACTACTTTTTTTGTCCAAAAGTACTGGGTTTCAAAAACCAGTTTGTACTTTCCTTCTTCCAACCTTCATCAGATTCACACATTAATCCTGAAGACGTTTCGAAATAGAGGGACAGCATTGGATAGCTATGTTGAAATAGAGTGTGGACTCAAATCCTTCGACTGAACGGAACCACCTGTAAGAGGATGACAACTTGACTATGTTCGGTTAGATATCACAAAACTCTTCTAAAAACATTTAACAGCTTTCCCACTTCCCGTGATTAACCCCGCTTTCTGTCGACTGTTAGTTGTTTACAAGCAAATTGAATTAAAATAATTGGTAAACGTTGCCAATGCACAGCAATCCAGGTCGTAGCACACCTACAATAATCCAAATGTAATGTGTTGTTCACACATGTACATTCATATCCCCTTCTGCCACAAGCGGTCAGGGCATACATTCGTGTATCGCTTGCGTTTCAAGTAATCACAAAGCGAGTTTAAACCCCCTGCTCCTACTCAATAGTTCACTAGTAAGATTAAATAGAAGAGAAGAGTTTGACCGCGTGAGTTTAGGTATAAATTGTAATTGTATACGTAATTGTGTTTTCGTTTCTAGGGCATTTATGTATTTATACACCCGCATGCACACTCGAGATGAATTCAGTTAGGCTTGAACTAATTTCGCAAGCATTGTGTGCAACCATTTGCTTGAACCCATAGAAATTAAATTTTTTGGAGTTTTACCTAAACACGAACATTTTAACTAATATATACACACGCATAGCAGTGATGATATAATGAAAAAAGAAATAAAATTTCATAAGCTATAAGAAACCACCTCACGTAAGAGTAAACATGAATTTTGTTCAAGTTTCAGGGAGCCGTGCGCATACTTGTAATACTCGACGAGCCACACACTATGTCCTGCGTAAATCTTCAGGTTGATAGGTACTTAATAGGCACATATTTTATTATTAATTGTTGATCGCTGCCAATGTTTGTTTAATTTTTTCACAGAAATGATTTATTTTTTTCTAATTTTGAAAATAATTTCTATGTTGACGTTTAAGTTAGGCATTGAAGAGTAAACTTTTACGTATTTTTCTTTCTTTTTTTTTTTTGAGAAATGCATACCTAACTCGCTTTCTTTTGCATCTACTACATGTTGTAAGTGTAGCAAAGTAATTAAACATTCAAGTGGATCTAATATGAGTACATATTTGGTAATAACAGACAACATATAGCATCCAACAACACTGTTTTCGTCCAGGAGAAAGGCAAATCGAAAAAGAAAACCATCTAAAACAGACTAAAAAATTAAAAAGAATAGAACAATTTATGGAACCTATGAGTAAACTCATGGAAAAAATTAGAAAATACCAAAAAGTTTTTTCTTTTCAAAGCCAAAAACAAATTTCCCCTAGCCAGGCTTTCATTTTTTCCTTTTTGTTTTTGGATGAAAAACGGGGAATTCCCATAAAGATGTAAAAGTTTATGTTACGTCTCGAAAAATGTCTAACAAACACCAGTTTCCAATATGTCTCTGGCCATTGCATTCCGAAATTGTGCTCCGTGCTAATCAACTACAAAGGAAAGATGTGCGGCAGCTAAGAAATATTTTGTATAATAATACAGAGCTTATTAAATATAAACATAATATTAATAAAATATAAAGTTAATTAAATCGATCACAAAAACACGACAAATTTTATTGAATCGAATCCATATACAACTGAAAGTATCAAAATCTTATCATTCAAGGCCACGTTGGTATGACATACTTAATATTACTTTTCTAGCCATAGCAGCGAACTCAATTGATTTGTTACCTCTCATGTCTTCTACTACTCCTAACTATGTACGTTGACAGCAAATTGCTTCTTCAAATACTTAAGCATTCATTGTTCATAATAAAGATGCTGTAAAAGTAGAGAACGCTGAATACTTATGGTGACGACGACAGTAATGTAAACACATCCCTTAAATATTAATGTCACATCGAAAATGTTTTATTCTTTTTTCTATTGTTTGCGTTCTGCATAAGGTTCAGGTTTTAAGATACATGACAAATCGTTTTTCTTATTCTAAGGCAAAACGTTATATACAACTAACTATGGGTAGCAATAAAATTAAAAGTCCATCAAATACCCATCAAAAGTCTTTATACAGAGCCAGTGAATGTTTTTGCCGGTAAAAGAGCCGCATGGGTTACAGTGTGACCTTAAAGGATGAACTTGTTTACTTTTACTGCAACATCAAGCGACTTTGTATTTACGACTTAAGAGTTGCGAACTGGACTTATGGGAAATATTACGGTGTGGGAGAGCAGTCATATGTTAGATTATGTAATATAAAAGCAATTGAGAATAATATAAACCAAATATTAAAAGTGCACCATACAAAAGGCGTATGACAAAAGCAGAAAAGTTATTTTTCGTTTGGGTCGAATCCTTGATCTCACTACAAGTTTGGAAAAATTTCTTCACCTTTGTCAACTATTGAACGACCAGAATGTGGCATGGAAAAGCTAAATTCTCGGAAGCGAACAAAACATTTGCGTTCTAAAATATCTTCGCTATGTACACCACGAAGTGTTTCATAAGCCTGCAAAGCAGTTCTCCCAGTTTGAAAATGCAGTCTCTTCGACTACATTAGCAAATGTGACAAGATTTTTTTTTATTCAACTAATTTACTGTCATTTTTATATACATATTGTTACGATAATCCCAAATCCAGTTAACTCCAGCTAAATAATTTTCCCAAATAATAAATTCACTAGAGAAGGGAAAACCAAATGCACATTCGTTGGCACCTCATCCACCTTCAGGCCGATGAAAACGGTTAGCGTGAAAACAGTGAGGGATTAAGTATAAAAACTATAAATTTGGGTATAGTAACGTGCTTGTAAAGATGTATTAAAGTTGAATATTTGGGGAAGGGAGAGGTAGCCAGGCAAGAACATTTGAGTTGAGAGTACGGCCAAGATAAATTGTGAATAATCCTACATTTAAGGTAAATAATTGTAAATTAATACTCCTACCGATAAGGAATGCAATTGTAAATAAACAAACTTTGAAGTGTATTTCTCTTGAGCGAAATATGCACGATCCAGTGAGACGGACTGCATCTTAGAAAAGCGAATCTTATAACAATATTGCAAACCGATGAAGACGATACAATAAATTTACTTTCTTTTCATATAACAACTCTTTGCAGACGATGTAAATTGGAAACAAGAAAGGTATGAAACAGCAATGCCAGATTTTCTACCCTGCGGTCATACTTTACGCCAAGTCTTTAGTGTTTGTTACTTTTGTAGACGAACCCTTGCAAGTATTAATATGTTTGTATTGCGCCAATGCGAACAGAAAGTAAAATATTCGTTACATATACACATTCGTTACAGCAAATTAAATTAATTTCCTTTCCACAAACGCATGTCGGTGCAGCATATAAAAGCGGTTGACGGACAGCTATGAAAATTGTCCAAATATATGAAAAATTGAATGAAACACTACTCTATATATATATTAATAAAGAGTAGATGACAACTATGCATGGAATTTGATGAAGGGTGGAATATCTGCGTACAGCAAACAATAGCGAAAGCGGCTTTCGATATTGTAAACCATAGCTTACAACTTTATATTCCGCCTTTTGTTTAAAAAATAAAAGTGAAACGCATTTCTTGCACGCAGTTTGCTTACACGTGATGTATAATGCATTGTAAGCCTTTTAGGAGAGTTGAGTATACGTTCCGCAGAACCATAAAATAAAATTAATCATAATAATCCATACAGTCAAAAAGCGAGGAGTAACGTACTGGTAATTAACATGTATACGTCCCATTGTACGTACAGAAGCAACCAAAATTGTACCAAAAGAATGACTTTTGTTTCCTTTTTCGCTAAAATAGGACTAAAAAATGATAATAAATGTGTTACGAAAAATAAAAAAAAAATTGACTTTGTTTGTTAGTTCAATTTTCGCTTATTCGCATTTCATATTAATATATTTAGCCTTTAGCTATTTAATGTTTGAGTCATTTGCACGAGATCTAAACTTTTTGATCTTTATTTATTTAAATTTTATTTGTCTTCTAATAAACTGTAGTGTTATCGCATATCGTGGTTAATATGCTTCCACTTTGAAGTGTGGCAGAATTATGCAAAATCGGTATAATTTATTTGCAGAAAGTAAAAGAAGAATTCCGTCGTACATCTACTGGCTGAGAATGCAATCTCCGTCAGTAGGCAAAGGGCATCAACAAGATTTCACTATAAGAAAAACATATCCTGTGTGAACTTATAAAGGTCTATTAACTTGCGATAAAAAGAAAACAATTCCTATGATGATATATGTACTATGAAACATTAGTATATAAAACCTATTAAGCACTCACTACAAGTTCTGCAACATAGAGTTAAGTTACAGGGACCACAAGATTCAGTAAACCCCAAACGTCTTCCAACAGTAGGTATTGTTGATGCAGAATGCAACATTAAACAATAATTTGGAAGCCATACAAGCATTTCTCTACAGAAATTTTGATTACTGGGTCTAGCGCGTTCCAGGAATCCTCTTCCAAAAGACAGCAACTTCAATCCTGACATAGGCTTTTTGCTTTATGGTTTGATTTCATCGTAAAGTTGAAAGTTTGCAAGATTCTGTTAAGCATTCAGACCGCCAATCATGCTAATTATTGCCGGAAAGTGCCTTATTGAGTAATCATTTGCCATTTACACTGTTACCAAATCTTATTTAATATTAAAGACGAAGCCATTTATTGAAACCTTAAATTCTACTTGGATTTTAACAAAAGATGATTTTTTCTTTTGTTTCTTTTCTTTCGCTTATAATATTCCGTCGCATTGTTCAATTTAACTTCATTTTATTTACAGTAATAGTCTAACAAGTGATAACAAAACCGCTGACTCACTGACTTAAAATTAACCTTCTCATTGCTCCTGCTGCCCACCTCTCACGGACGACTGTCTTTTCGCTGCAATCTTTTCCTTTTATATATGTACAACTTTTTTCAAAACGATGCAAAGAATGTGGCACACAGAGGCTGTCCGCTATGCAGAGTAAATATTATGACCAGTTGCTTTTTAATTCGCTCTAGCGGTCGTTTCACTTTCAACATTGTGCAATGATAAAAGAAAAAACAGAGAAAACCCCCACAGATCCTAACTGTGTGTACACTACAGAAGATTTAATAAAAACAAGTAAGAAAATTAAATTTGATGGGGTTCGAATCTTTTATACCCATCACCGTTATCCTAAAAAATAGAAAGGAAATGAAAGAACAAAACTTTCATGCCCTATAATATGAAGTGGGCGCAGCTGATTTTTTCTATTTTCAAAATAAAAGTTTTTGTTGCATAGACGTGACAGTTTAGGTTAATTCCAAATTCTTTTGCAAATTTGTAGACGATATCTTCATTTTCGCTAATGGCTCTCCTATTAGCTTACCACATATACTACACAATTGACAGACGAATAACCAGATATGGTTAGGTGCATTCCGAATTTGAAACTGGCCAGGGATTTGTATACATTAGGTTTTTGAATATTGCTTCCGTGCATAACGCACTATAAAATTGAGTAGGCGTCGCGGATTTTTTACCCTTCCTTAGGGTGCAGCACCATCATTTGCGTTACAATTTTGTAGATTTATCTGCTGTAGTTTATGAGTAATGAGCAAAAACCAATTTTTCATTTCTTTTGAAAAACGGAAGTGTTCCCGATTTACTTGGTGCTGTGCTGTCCATTGATTTGGCTCATTTTCAATATCAACGTGTGTGCAAGACTTCCAATGCTTCTGCCAAATTTGAAATCGATAGCTTCACTTATGGCGCCTGGGGGATGTTTACAACAGACAATACAAAGACGGACAGACGGACATGCTTAAATCGATTTAGAATTTGCTGCCGACCAAGAATATATATACATTGTGGTGCTTACTTCTGGGCGTTGCACACGATTTGACAAAATCCCGTCCCCATCCTTCGCTGATGAGTCTGATAATGACACTTTTAACGCATTTGTGCAACTTGAAATCTTGCCGATTATGGCTCACCAATGGATCTTAAAGGAGTCTTCCTCCCCAATCTGCAATTGTGGACAAATTCGCTCTGTAAAGCACGTTCTCTGTGACTGCCTTAAGTTTTCCTTGGCTAGAAGTATTGCATTTGAAGCGTCTAACTCTAAGGACATTCTAAAATCAGCTACAGATCAGAATATCAGTACAATATATTACTTTAGTAAAACTGTTAGGCTCAATATTTAATGTACTTTTATGAATCAGAGCCGATAGACTGTGTTACTAGTGCTCAATGTATTTTTTTGTTTTAGTCTAAGAATTTATTATTTATAATATTAAGATGATGATGATAAACTTCATATCAATATTTAGTGAGAGACTTTGTATTAAACTTTGCGTTTATGACGTGGCATTAAAAAACGTATATAAAAAGTGCATTACTGAACATAACGGCAGAGTGCCGAACAAGCTAACCTGCTGTTCACATGCCATACCATAACTATAAAATAACAAGAATTTTCAAGTTTGCTTGTTACAATAACATTCAAAGTGCAGCGACAGTCAACCTGGAATTGTAATAAAACCAATTTACAGCTTATGTGAACAAGATCAGCATGTGACCTATAAAAAGCACGCGCGAGTGGTGCTTTCTATTGCTTTTAGCCTCCCTTTAATTGAGGACATAAACTTTAGTACTTTGTATGCAAGATCTAAAGGCTCCACTTAATAGTTATTAGTTCTTTACTTCATCGTGCGTGCATAACATTTTTTCTTTTTTTTATGTTGTGTTTCAGTTCATATTTGCAAACAAATAAATATTTGTACAACCGCTAACCAACGATAAGTTATGTTCGTTTTGTCAGAACAGCTGCAACGCCTAGAAAGGGGCTTCAGAAACTCCACAAAGTATCCTTGTTCTCAATTAATAGGAAATTTTAAGATTATGTGAGCATGATTGTCTGTCCATCCCTCCGTCTGCTCGACACCTGTGATAAACCCTCTCCTAGCTGCACGCATTTAACTATAGGTTAATACTTGTGTAGAAACATCGGCAGTTCATGCACGGGGGTTCATATTGGAAGGGAGTCGAATCGATCACACCTCTACAATGTAACATATATTCAGAGCATCTTTGACGGGGCAGATTGTTTGCCTAATTGTATAGGTGTTATGCGTTTACCCGTAAGCACATATTTCTACCATTGTATCTCCTGTAGCTTATAAACATAAAGTAAAAACTCAAATGCTTTGGCTTTCAAAAGATCGACTCTGCCGACTCCATCAATACATTCCAATATTAAGCTTCTAGAGAAATAGAACGGTTTTTGACCAGGAGCATATGGAATTTCTGAAAACAAGTTTTTATGTGCAGCATCAGGTAGCTTTTGCTTTATGAAGGTATCCTGCGTGTTAAAATCCCACTTTCATTCCTTTGGCATGGAGCTCTGTAGCATTGTAGCAGGATTCGCATTATCCTAGGGATGATTCGACCCACGCTTTGTTTCTGAAACTGTACTAGTAATGGGTCCTCCTTTGACAGGGGCGTGGTTGAACTAAGCACTTGTTGCGAGCGACCACGTTAGACGTTAAAGAAATTTGCCCATTGTCCACAGTAAAGAAGATATTGAACTAATCTTCAAAAATGATTGAAACTTTCATTGGTGTATGTATGTAATAACCGGTATATAAGTTTTTCTTATTTTCATTTTTCACTTCTCTTCTAAAGATCATTAAAATTTACCTTGAAGTTATTCCCACAGATAGCTTAGGTGCGAAACTAGCCACAAAGAAAGATACGCCAAGGCCGCAGTGCCCAGAAAGACGCTTCAGACGCCCGGGAAAGTATATAAATTCTTGATCAGCATAAAATTCTGAATCGGTTTTAGCATATCCATCTGTCCGTCTGTACAATACAACGTTGTAAATAACGTTGTCCCTGCGTGTCCTTCTGTCCTTTCTTACATTTTTTGTAGCGAATAACATTTTTAAAGAAACCCACCCAACTGCACGACTAGTCGACTGTATTATTGAACTTTACCTAACAACGATATTTGAACTCGTAGGATATACACGAAATATATATATATACTATCTACACGAAATATTTATATTATCGTTATATAGTTATATGAACATTTAAACAATTCATCCATATTTTAATTTACCACCATTACCACGTCGGACATCACTGAACGGAGCTACACGCGTAAAATTGGAGATGTCTGGCACATTTCCAAGCTTCTTTTGGTAAGGTTCTTTGTTGCTTGGCATATGTTATTTATTTCCAGTTTATAAATCATGCTGTAATTGAATAATTATCTGAAAATTGGTCGATTTTTGTTCCAACATAAAAAAGGAAATAAATTTCAAATTAATTTGCTGACGGATGGTCGTTTGTCAGTGATGTAAATTTCAATCTAATATCAAGAGAAAGCATTACTGCTCGTTGACATCGATGGGCAAAGCAGTCAACTGCATGGGGTACTTGCACTTGCACATGCATATAAAACAATCGTGTACACGCCATTCAGAAAAAGTAATTTGTTATATTCATCGCGTGCGCTATGTTACGTAGCTTGTTAAGCATTAGAATGTACATCAAATTCGTAAGTCATTCATAAGTCACCGGCAATCTTGGTCAAAGCGAAAAGCGAACCTGATTTAGTTGTAGTTTGTTTCTTCACAACTCCAGTGTGTTCTTGAAGTCATCTGTAAGATCTCAAAAGCTTGTCTACGGGAATTAATTTTACGTTAAATTTTTTCTCACTTTCTACACTCATTAATGCATTTATCACAACTTAGTTTATATAGGGATTTATCCAGACTCAGAATTAAAATAAATGAAAACACAATAGTTTTGCAAGGCGCTTAACACAATTATTTATGTGAGGACTTATCAAAAAAGGCATTGTATAGGAAGTGCTCGAAAACGTGGGCCGATCCGAACCACTTTCAATAGCGTTCGTTCTAACATCTCAAAAAATGCCTTCTGTATATTGAGTACGAAAGTACGAGACAGAAGGGCAGACAAACTGAAATGATTCTGAAAGGATTGGTATAACAAAAGGTGGGTATATACCAAAGCCATCTGGTAGGGTATAAAAATAGTACATTAATAATTAATTCAGGAGAAAATCTCTAATTCATTTTCGGAATATCTTTTTTCTCCTTTTGGCATTTTCAAGACATCGCCGAATGAAGACGATCACTAAATCACGCAATGCTAGCATGTGAATCTTAGTAAGGAAACATAAAAGCAGTTTATTTTTCTCCTCTGGAGCAAGTGACTGTTTGCGGGCAAATCTCTCTCCCGTCCTGTGTGGTCTATACATCTATGCCTCTGCCGGTTTCCCCCATTGCGGATTGAATAACACATGCCAGTGCAAGAATCACATTATTCCTAGATTTAAAAAACTTATTCACACCTATTATGTAATAAAATGAAAACTACATTTAAAACTCAGTCGAATAAAGATTAAGCTGATATCAAGTTGGCTTAAGCATTCATTTCAGTGATACATCGACGCATTTTAAATGTGCTTATTACCGTATGTGAAACGAAATTAAATGAAATTTGCATTCAGATGATTGTTGTTGCGGCGAAAATAAAAATGAATAAAACAGTGACTGCTAAAGAATGATTCTCTGGTTTTTCCACATGCTGGCATAAGTTAATGTTAATACATGCAAACTGTATCGCATTAAGACACTATTAGATCCTTGCTAATGCTCTATGCTGGCAAATCAGTGTATACGTGTCTCTAAAGATGTATGCGCTTGCCTTGCATGTGAGCAAGAAAACGTAACAAATAATACAGTTTAACAAGCTTATGAAGCGCTCAAATTTACACTTTTACATATTTAAAGCATGCTGGGATGAAAAAGCGTCTTGTGCAAAATGTTTATAAATGATGCATCAATGATGTGTAGCTCCGTACGTGTTTTTGTAACGAATTTCGATGAATTTCTTTTATTAATGCGAAATCGGTTTGTACTCGCTATAGCAACAGGCGAGACTTCAGATATTTTAAACGTTCATAAGACAAGCAATGCGCATTATATACGTCCTAGTTATATGCTACGCGAATTGTGGTACAGGTATATTAAGTTTCTGCAGGCGTTGATAACCCGTGGATGAGCGGCACTTAGATCCACGTTTTATTATACAGATCGACTCAAAATCATTCTCTGAATCATTTTCTGATTCGATTTAAGTCTGTCTGTGCATCTGATGTCTGGCCATGTAATTTGTGTTCAAGCTCTAGATCGCAAATTTTGAGATATTTTGATGAAATTTAGTCCACTGACTTTTTTCGCTAGGAAAAATTTATTGGATCGGTCAACTGTTTCGGCCACCCCCACACAATGCCCTGTTTTGAAAAGTCGCTGTACGGAAAAAACTTACATTTTTCATAATTTCTCTACAAAACTAGCGCTGTGAGCGCATCTGGTCATTCCAAATTTTTCTGAAAAACTTGGTTCGGCTGGAACAATTTTTTAAACCGTTTCTTATATAACCGCTCCTACGAAAAGTGAATCTTCATATAGTAACAAGTAAGAAAGGTATATTCCGCGGGAACCGAATAGCGCATATCCGTCACTAGGTTTTTCGCATTCTACTCTTCAAGTCCTTTTATTTCATACCCAGATTGCTAGTAGTATTAAGAAGAAAGTGATCGCGTTGTCTACCATATTCATTTTTAAATTAACCGATTTTTAAGCAGACGATATATCTTCACCTAAAGAGTGTACAAGATAGTTTTAAAAATTCCGTCCTTCCGTGCCTTATGGTAAATAAGCATAAAATCCCAAAAAATTGAAAGAATCAAATTTAGTTACTCGTAACTTTGTGTGGGCATGACCGATTGGTTCCATTTTCGTGCCTAAAGAGTAGACTGTTTCGTAAAGTAAATGTGTCAAATTTTAGCCTTCTATTGTTAATAATTTTCGTGCAACGAGCAACAATCCAAAAATTAAAAAAAAAAAAATTGAGTTGTGTTCAGTTTACGCTCCACTGCGCGCTTCTGCTCCGATCAATTTGACCCATTTTCAATACCAAGTTGCGTGCAGAAACGTCCAATATTTACACCAAATTTGAAGTCGCATTTTTGTTTTTGCGACCAGAAGACTGCCATTAACACACACCACACAGACACACAGATGGACAGACATGGCTAAATCAACACAGAATTTCACGCTGATCAAGAATATATGCATTTTATACGGTCTCTGAAACTTCCTGTTGAGTGTTACATATATTATGGAAAAAAACAAAATTAGTTTACGCCCATCTTACAGTGGTGGGTATAAAACGATATAATTTTGAATATTTGATGGTGAAAATTTGTTCATAATAGTAAATTGACATAAACTTCACCTTTGCCACTCTACTATGCGAGGTTTCATTACAAGTATGCCTTTGCATAAGAATAGTGCGTTACTTTCAGTGCATTATTACCAAAACGTGTAAATACCTATATAAAACGATGTGCTACACAGTGCTTAATAATGAGTGATACTATAATGTTCTTACTTATTTTTATATACGTTATGGATGGCTGCACGATTCGTGACGGAACAAATCTAAAGACAAGAAAATGTTGCGTATGGACTTTCGCCAAATTTATACCTCTCAAAACTTTGCGAAAGTTTCGTTAAGATTACGAGCATGCATCAAAGCTTTCCTATTTTTACTATCAAATTAAACCAAAGACTTTGCCAGATTTACTATCGCGTAAAGTACAGTTACGCTGACATCTCCACCACAAACTATGACTAAACCGTAGAAAACCGAAGCAGACGCACGACATGGGCCGTTGTAGCACGATGTGGGCCATTGTAGCACGACAAAATTAATTTACCGTAACATTGCCGATTATCCGAGGTTAGCTCAACGCGATTTTACCCTACGCCGAATGGCGAAACATTATTCACATATTAATGGAGAGTTTCGTGAGCATGGGTTTTCTCCCTTTCTTGATATTCAACAGCGATCAGTGTTTGTGTCATAGTAACTCTAGATTTGATATAACTCTAGATTTGATATTCGCCCATTGACACAACAACTGTATTGATAGGAAGCGGGCAAGGTTGAACTTCCTTCTATCTTTACCTTGATTTGTTTCGTTTACATTCAATTTTTTCCCCCGTAACAAATGTTTATTTACTCTAAAGGCAATTATGGCCATAAGAACTAACAATAAACTATCTAATCAGCAGAACGGACATGAAAACGACAAAAAAAGAGCGGAACAAGCCAGTATTTCAGGCATTCGTCTGCGATGAGAAAGCGGTAAAAATTTCTGTTCACAGTTAGTGGGTGTTTTATAAGATATAAGAAATAAAACCTTTGCTTTTTCCTTGCTGTTCAAAAGTTATAGAAGGCAATCATGGTGTAAAAGGACGGTGCTCTTATCAGCTGTAGGTTTATATCCCTGTTTTATTACCCTTCCATTGCTGCATATATGTGGCTACATTTTTTTTTTTTTTTTTTTTTTTTTTTTTGTTACATTTCATGATATTATTGTGTACCAAGTTATGTTATTAACTAAGTACTAAAAATAAAATCTGAAATTATCCTCAATTCTTCGCTGTGAGTATGTTTTCAGCTATGCTTCTTAGCCCTGTCCAATTTCGAACATTGCGCAGCCACGTCATTGGTTGTCTGCCCACGCGTCTATGCCTCTCGATACAGCCCTCCGCTATTAAGTTTAGGATTTCATATTTTTCTCCACGTCCGCGCATTATGGATTCAATGTATACCTACCCTTTCTACATTTTGCTTATTAATTAATAGAGTGGCGTTTGCTCGTGTAGTTTTCGTTCGACTTAGATAATAAATTTGATTTTGTTTACATTTAGGTTTAAACGAAAGTTGTTAGTTTGTTGTTACTTTTTCTTTAGTTTGAATGGTCGTCTGCACATCTTCCACATTATCTGCTGGGAGAGTTGCATCGTCCGCATATCGATGTTATTCATATGTTATGCAAGGCAATCGTGAAATGAAAGGATGCTTTTATGTTTTTGTTAGATTTAGGTTTATACGGTAAGGTATAAATCACACGTGTAATGTTATATGACTTTGGCTTTATATTTTTTAATTTTTTTTTATTTTAATTTATGAGAAATTTTCTAATTAAAACTCTACCATTCCTACCTAAATCCTGTGAAAGCTTTATAATTGTATTGTCAACGGAAAGAACTCAGGCAAAAATTAATTTTAGTAACTTTTTCATTGCAGTAAAATATGTCTACGTGCCTGGTCTCGGAAGCGAAACACACGAAACTCCAACTTACACGCGCTCGTTAGCCTAAAACACCAGAAGCTCTCCAGTGAAACATATGCTAACAAAAAAACTATCAAATTATTATGAAAATATGACAAACATTTTTCATCTAAAACAGTTTTTATCTCTTTGGAGAGCAACTACATTTCGTTTAGACATATTCTACAGCAATTTGTTACATCTGGTAGCGTATAAAATTTTTCAAAGTTAGAAAAGTGAAGAAACGCCTTTTACATGAAAATACTTAAAGTAACGCTCAACTTAGGCGTTGATATAACTGCTCAGATAGTGCTTTATACACAGAAAGAGGTAGAGAGATAGAGAGAGAGAGAGAGAGAGAGGATAACCCTAATACTGAAACCAGACATCATTCGATATCTCTGAAAGGTGTGGTTGCAATGAATACCAGGTTAAGAATCTATTTCTCCTTAAGCAGTGAAAATTTTACTAGGCCTGAACTCAACTTTACGTAATCAAAATTTGCTGTATCGTTTAGTACATGTGTGCCTTGTTTTTCCCAAGATATTTTACTAAATTTATTTATTGCATTGTTTAAGAAACCTACTTTCACCTATAGTAAGTTTACATAAAGCAGACCTTCATCGAAGTCGTAAAGCGAGACATTAGTCGGGATTTAAGTATTTTACAAATCATTTTAGTTAGGGTACGTCGAGAAAGATAATTGGCGTACTTAAATTTGAGAGCAGGAAGATGTGTCCAAGGTATCTAGTTCGTCATGAGGGGGCGAGGACTTCGGTTGCAATGCTAAATTGTTCACAACAGTCGCTACAAAATAAACTGCGGCTATTTCCCATGGAATTGTCATTAAAATTCGAATTTTCGTTATTCATAAATGATGGTCTAAATTTCCAGTTCATACAAAGAAGAATTTTTTGCTGTGCTTAAGTTAACAGAGGACATTTGATTTGAGTTGTTCACAGCTTGTTCTTGTAACTTAATTTTACGGATGCTTTTGCTTAAATATATTGTTTATGTGTTTTATTTTCCAGAGTAAAAATATATATGCGACGTAAGCGTAAATTGCAATAAGCAATGACTACAATTAGCGGTTATTAGGTCTTTTATATTATAGTGACCAAGAACACCACACATCATCTTCTATAATAGCAACATAACGTTATAAGAAACCGTAAAATGACGTACATTCGGTAAATGCTTTAACACCTACTAAGGACTTTTGTGTTAATACCTATGCATCTTTCATTGTTTTGGCGTCAATACATAGAATGTTGAATTGAAGACTATTTTAACCTAATGGAAGAATTTGTGGCAAGGGTTTAACGTGAGTTCCTGCCTGAAAGGCTTAACCCCACGGTGGCCCAAGCCACTTTTAAGCGTACTACGCCCCCTGGCGAGTTAGACAATCCTCACAGAGTAGGGGCCTAAACAGCGCCAGAGTCCAGAACGGTTTATAGTGTATAGAACAATAAACCCCACTCTGGTCAATGGCGAGGCCTAGCTGCACTCAATTGTTCCATTTTAGCTAGGAACTCGCCAACCACAACCACCACGAGTACTTCCCGAAGGGCCGCACCCAAGCAGTCAGGACTCACAAATTGATCAACGATAAGCGTTCAAAATGGGTAAAAAAAAAAATTTGCGCTCGCTTCCGCCATAAGGTTTCCACGGCGCCGTTGATCAATTACCACCATTACCCGCAGGCATCTGTGACATGTGTTCGAAAGTAAAAATAGGTAAAACGGGAAAAACCTTTCTGTCATATCCCTTTTTTCATTTTTGCATGTATTAAATTAATTTGCCAGATATGTTCTATTAAGCGGCCGAAGGGAAGGCCGACCGTCAATTCCTTTTTACATTAATAGTATAATTAATTTATTCATTACGACTTAAGGACAAAGTCCATCATACACCCGCAGGCATACGTGGCTTTGTGAGGCGAGCCTCCTGACCCCCGTGGCTCCCAGTTTATTTTACAAAGCCTTAGGCATACTTTGGGCGGATGTTAAAAACAACCGCACTTGCTTCGGATTCTCCATACTCTCCTGGTTACCAATACTAGTGAACTACTTTTCTTCAAGATATATAGGTCTCGGGTATTGCACTGACATGGCAGCGTAATCTACCATGCACTCGCTAGGTTACTACCTTCGACGTACTTAAATACCATTCATTCATATATTTCCTCGGTAGTAACCAGCTATAGAGTGAAGAGCTCTATATAGTGCCCGGGGATCACCACTGGGAGGTGAGAGTTTCGGCATATCTATGCTACCCATCAAAGCATAGTTCATCTCCCCAACCTAATGGAAGTTAAAAATCATTGAATAATGTATGCGCGGATACGTATTTTGAAAACCACGCAATGACAATGCGATGCAATCTATCAAAATAGGAAGCCGACTTGTATCTGAAACGTTATGCTGAACAAAACAAGACAAAATCAAGTAAGAAAATTATGTTCGGTCATGACCGGATATAATTTTTTATACCCATCACCGTTATCTCAAAAAAGGTAAAGGACCTAATTTTTATACTTTGCAATATGGAGCGGGTGCGGCCGATTTTTTCTATTTTCAAAATAAAAGTTTTTCTCGCATAGGCGTGTAAATGTTACAATCTCGTCCTTGGAAAAGTTTATATATTCATCTTCGCCAACGCAAGAAGGTTTACCACCAAAGCAATATTGGACAGGCGAACCTGTTCATGCGCATTCCAAATTTCAAACTGGCCCCAGAATACATATATTGCAAAGGGGTTTTTGAAGTTTGTTTCAGCGTCTAATAAACGTATGGAAAAGAAACTTAAATTTTGGTACATTGTAATATCGTGTAGGCGTGCCCAATTTTTTCCAATTTGTGTAGGATTTTGTGCCGCAGCATCGCCCATTTAATGTGCTTTTAAATTTTTCTATATTTATCTACTTTATGGAGTTTTTGAGATTTGTTTTTGTATATAGATTTGAAAAAAAATGGAATTATGACGCACAATAAAATTGGGCAGGTGTGACAGAATACGCATTCAAATATGTGTAAATTTATCTGCTTTAGTTTATGAGTAATGAGCAAAAAACCAATTTTTTATTCCTCTGAAAAACCAGAGGTCTCCTGAGTGTACGTAGCACTATAAGCGTGTCCTTCGGCCGATTTGGCCCGTTTTAAATACCAACCCGCACGCAAAAACTTCTAATGCTTTTTCAAGTTTCAAGTCGATAGCTTAATTTTTGAGGCCAGGAGAATGCTTACAGTGGACGAACAGACGAACATGTTTGGACCAATTTAGAATTTGATGCTGATCAAAAACATATTTACTTTGTGAATTATTTAAAGCTTTCCACTCATTCTTTGTTCACGGGCATGAAAAAGAAACAGAAGATTATTAATAATCATCATTACGAAATTTGAACCGTATCTGAAACGTTCCATTAGGTATATTCTGGAAAGAGATGAATACTCTTCTGATAAAGTTTCCCCTTCAAAGTACACCAAGCATCCGAAAGCAGTAACTCTTGGCAGTAAGTTTTGAACTACCAATTGGATCAATGTATTTTCTAGATATATTTCTACATTGATGCATTATATTTATTACTGCAACGTGTAATGGCTGATGTTTGGAGTAAATGTCATCAACTCATCCGTGCATAAATGAAAGATATGAATCAACATATGTATACAGTTTATATGTGGTTGGAGGATTCTTCAACAAAGCCAGTTATTTGTGCCTGACTGCAAATGCGAAATTTGTTGGATTCTGAAGTTTTTGAGGTTCTAAGACAATCTGAACTCATCCTAACCTCGATAATTCTATCATTAGCAAAACATTGTGAACTTGTTCATTTGGATAGTGTATTGATATTTTGGTATTGAGTGCCTTTTTGATCTAGTTGACACTAACACCATAATTGAAAAAGATACGTTAATCATAAGGGGGTTGTTCGATAAGCCTATTCTTTCATATCCTTACCTTATGTAGGCATTTGCTCATAACGTTTATGCAGAAGAAAAAACGCAACAGGAAAAACAGTGTTGCAAGAATCGTTAATTACTGTGCATTGTAACGCAATGTTTCTTTTTATGTGATTTCACATAATTCAAAAATTGGTTTTAGTATTTTAATATTTCAGATGGATAAAATTGTATTGCTAAGGTGTGGAAAGGTGAAGTTAGGAAAGCTAAAGGTAGGTACAAGACAGGATGACTGAAAGAACCTAATGTGTTATTGTATGGGCACACATACCTAATGACGGACGGACACATGACGGGGGATGAGCCATAAATGCCTAGCAAACACGTAATGAACCGATATATGGCAAATACCGGGCGATCGTACAATCTTTTTTATATATTTCTCTTTGCACTCTATTTAATTTATTTCCCGAGGTGTAGTGTGCACGCAATTCTTCTCCTTACTTTTATCTGTTTCATTTTCTCGATGCACAAAATTAAAAGAACATTGACGGATGGGGCATAAGTGCACTTGATATTTGCTTTGCATAACCGAAAACCTCTGCATATGAAAGTCCACGCATTCTTTTACAAAAAAAATGCAAAGAGAATAGAATCGGTCATGAGAGATCGGCAGCAAAACTGTAGAGTTCATTTTGCCATATGCCATCATATATTATATTTTATGAACATGAGTAAGTGTGATAACTAAACCGAATTAAATTAGCTTTAATCATATTATGGAGGAATAATCAATGACAATCTACAACGCTTGAAACACAATAGCGGGCTATCGCCAAGAGCGCTACTCTTACAGGCTGCTCTGCACCTCGCGACTGCGTTGCACTTAGCTGAATGCAGCACTGCACTTAGGTGCACACAGCGACCATGCTGCACCTAGCGACTGTTAGGACTGCTAATTTAGTTTCTTTTTTTCTTGGTGTAATTTTCAAAACTTAGATCTTCCTCCTTACCAAAACTTGAATTATAGACATAGTAAAACGATTAACGCCATTTACTAGCGGAACTATATGATGGCCCTAACAATTGTTTTCACCAACTAAATTATTAAGCAAACTTTTTCATAGCCCTAACGAATACCTCAACGTAACGTTGTTATTCATTGTGGATGAGTTATGACTATCCGTCTTATCCTGAGCGGCCTTCTGTTTGCCCTTTTTTTTACACCTCCATTTATGGTTTTCATGAACTAAGACGCTTGAGTTAGTGCAAAATTGCTAGTGGAAGATTTTATTATTGCCATTTTTGTTTCGGAACAGGTTATTTGAAAACAGGTGACTCAAATCTGGACAAGCAAAACACAAGCTCTAATAGTGCGAAAACATCATTTTTAAAATAAATTCGAATCTTTACAACTGACAAGTTGACATAAAAAAACTACAATTCAGACCCACAAAAATCGGGCAAAATTCCTCTGCAAGGCCTCTGAGTGCCTTTAAAAGGAAAAAGCTAAAAGAATTGCTTAAGAACTCTTCAAAATGCCTCTAATTGCTTTAAAAATAAAAAGTAAATAATAAAAAGTAAATAAATAAAAATAAAAAATAAATGGCATTAAAATCTTCGAATTACCCATTAATCAGAGATATATTTACTTAACGAAATCTCAGATGTCCACTTTCACTCATCTGAGACAGAAGCAAAGATATAAAACACTTTCTTTCTTTGTCATTGATTGTGAAAAGTGAGTAACAATAATCGAACAGATTGCTATCTGAATTCTCCTTTCAAGGAAATTAGCAAATAATTATGTAAGAATAACGTAAGAAACACAAAAGTCATGGCGGCAAAAACCACTTATTTGCATCGGGGAACATTGAAACTAACTAACCACCCAGAAAAGTTCCACTCATATGTTTTCGGCTGTGTTTTCATATATGTCATCTGCTTGCTATTCCTTTGTTTATTTTTATTTACGTGGGCTTGTTTATCTGTTCAGTACTTCAAGCCACAAAAGCAGTACCGCATTGCAGCTGTCATATAACAAATGTTTGTCATTCTTTCTCTGCTCCTACGCTCATCATTCTATTCCGAAATGAAATGAAATACTTTCTGCTCTACTCGCCGTTATGCCCCCTGTAATAGGGCATACAACACATTTACTGTTTTCTTCACGTTTATGACACCAGTATGTGTTTGCTATCTCTGCCAGAAAAAGAAGGAAACATACTTTTCACATACAGGAACATGTACGAGCGGCTGGTTTATATGTTCAAGTAACTTTTCATTGTTCTCTTTACTTTGTGTCTCTGTTTTCACAGTTTTATGCTCTATTCTATTTATTACATGGAGATGGAAAAGTTCTTGGGCCATGCAGTTAATGTGCTTTACACAATATCCGCGGCGTAGAAGCGTTCATGTTGACTACAAACGATTATATGTGTGTTTGC